>NW_027311929.1:372500-382999 GCF_040954645.1 Diabrotica undecimpunctata | reverse complement strand
CTTACGATGGGCAGGGCCTTCTTGCCTCGATCGTGTTCTGATTTCTGCAAGCCGAACTAACACACGCACATACTCACACACGCAAACACACACGCACACACGCACACACACACATACACACTTCACCTCTCGACTCCTACTTATTAGTCGCCCATTACAAGAGGCAGGGCCTTCTTGCCTCGGCCGTATTCTTATCTCTGCAAGCCAAACAGACACACACACATACACACTCGCTTACACACGCACACACACGCACACACGCACACACACATACACTCTTCACCTCTCGACTCCTATCCATTAGTCGCCTCTTAAGACAGGCAGGGCCTTCTTGCCACGGACGTATTCTTATCTCTGCGAGCGGAACGGACACACACACACACACACACACTTGCACACACACACACAAACACACACATATACGCTTCACCTCTCGACTCCTACCCATTAGTCGCCTCTTACGACATTCATTGACTTCTTGCCACGGCCGTGTTCTTATCTCTGCGAGCCGAATGTTCACACATACACTCTTATACACACACGCACGCACACACGCACACACATATGCACACACGCACACACGCACACGCACACACTCTCCACCTCTCGACTCCTATCCATTAGTCGCCTCTTAAGACAGGCAGAACCTTCTTGCCACGGCCGTATTTTTATCTCTGCGAGCCGAGCGGACACACACACACACAGTCACACACACACATACACTCTTTACCTCTCGACTCCTACCTTTTAGTCGCCTCTTACGAGAGGCAGGGCCATCTTGCCCCGGCCGTGTTCTTACCTCTGCGAGCCGAACGGACACACACACACTCTTACACACACACGCACGCACACACGCATCCACAAACGCACACACGCACACGTACACGCACACGCACACACTCTCCACCTCTCGACTCCTATCCATTAGTCGCCTCTTAAGACAGGCAGGGCCTTCTTGCCACGGCCGTATTTTTATCTCTGCAAGCCGAACGGATACACACTCACACACACGCACGCATACACTCACACATGCACAAACACACGCACACACGCACACGTACACGCACACGCACACACTCTCCACCTCTCGACTCCCACCCATTAGTCGCCTCTTAGGACAGGCAGGGACTTCTTGCCACGGCCGAGTTCTTATTTTTGCGAGCCGAACGGACACACACACTCACACACACGCACAGACATACACACACAAATACACTCTTCACTTCTCCACTCCTACCCATTAGACGCCTTTTACGACAGGCATTTCCTTCTTGCCTCGGCCGTATTCTAATCTCTGCGAGTCGAACGGACACTTACATATATACACACACACACACTTACACACGCACACACAAACGAACACACACACACACACATACACTCTTCATCTCTCCACTCCTACCAATTAGTCGCTCCTTACAACAAGCATGGCCTTCTTGCCACCTCCGTATTCTTATCTCTGCAAGCCGAACGGACACACACACCCATACACACACATACACACACACAAATACACTCGTCACCTCTCGACTCCTACCCATTAGTCGCCTCTTACGTCAGGCATGGCCTACTTGCCTCGGCCGTATTCTAATCTCTGCCAGCCGAATGGACACACACATACATACATACTGTATCGTTATAAACGTCACATCTCTATTAATTTATATTTTAATAATTATTTCATTTTAATTTCTTTATTAATTTATTAATTTCTTTATCTTCAGTTTAATTTTTAGTATTTTTTTATTTATAAAAATAGTTGGCGCCCCCTGTTTTTCTCTTCTTCCCCTGTCTTTATTTTTTTTCTCTCTTTCTGTCCCATAGAATAAATATTCGCCCTCTTACTTTTGTTCGGCAGACTATTCTGTTCCGTGTTGACTGATAAGCTAGTTTCATGATATCTATAGCAACTTCCTATGACATCTGTGCTAATCTCATTCAGTCTCCCACTTTCTGTCAAAACAACTTTTCTGTAGTGGGATTATTTTTTGCTTTTTTTGAAATTTATAAAAGAAGGCAAAAATTATTATAAGACTCATTTTTATGGTCTACAAATTCTCTTGGGGTAAGTACTTTCATTGTGATATTTATTCTATAATTCTGACCGCATTTCCAATGTAACCTTACTTTCTTTCGAAAGCACATTTTTTTCTGATATATGCATTAGGACTCTTTAACAGAATTTAACTAAGTAGTAACATTCATATTTCATTTTATCCTTGCCATACGCTATTTGTTTAAGTGTAGATTTGTAAGAAGGCAAGGAAGTTAAACCTTTCTTTTTGATGTGTTTCTAACGCAAGTTGTTTCTTATCCTTTTAGTTTATTGGAGATATCAAAACTTTATTGGTTTACTGGATATTTTACTGGGTTTGTTGGACACATCAAAACTTAATTGGAGTTGTTGAATTTATTGGTTTATTGGACACCAAAACTTAGTCAGGACATACAGCCACGTGTTACTGAAGCTCTCCAGAAGCCACAAATTCTAATTGAAGGACCCAACAGCTAGAACACACAAGCAGCCCATCGAAGCAATAAGTAACACTTACTAACTGTTAAGCTTTGGCAGGGTTAATTATTGGTTTTTTATTCATTTAAAAAAGTATGTTTGGTTAAGAATTGTCTTATTTGCTATCAACTGAGAACTCAGGTTCAATCCCTAGTTTAAGACAAGACGAACTCACCCTTGAGGTACTGAGCTAGGCAAGGTATAGACGATATGCTCCCACGGTTGATTGAGGTATTATTTTTACAATAGTACTTCAATTCTCTTTGGTAGTCTTATCGTTACAACACACACACTCACAGACGCACAAACACACACACACGCACACACACATACACTATTAACCTTTCGACTCCTACCTATTAGTCGCCCCTTACAAGAGGCAGGGCCTTCTTGCCACGGCCGTGTTCTTATCTTTGCAAGCCGAACGGACACACATACGCACACACACACGCACACACACACACAAATACACTCTTCACCTCCCGACTCCTACCCATTAGTGGCCTCTTACGACAGGCATGGACTAATGGCCTCGGCCGTATTCTAATCTCTGCGAGCCGAACGGACACACACATACATACAGACACACACACTTACACACGCGCACACAAAGGAACACACACACACACACACATACACTCTTCATCTCTCGACTCCTACCAATTAGTCGCTCTTTACAGCATGCATGGCCTTCTTGCCACGGCCGTATTCTTATCTATGCAAGCCGAACGGACACACACACCCATACACACACTTATACACGCACAAACACATACACACGTACACACAAACGAACACACGCACACACACACGTACACTCTTCATCTGTCGACTCCTACCCATTAGTCACTCCTTACAGCAAGCATGGCCTTCTTGTCACGGACGTATTCTTATCTCTGCAAGCCGAACGGAAACACACACATACTTACACACGCACACACACACGCACACACGCACACACACACATACACTCTTCACCCCTCGACTCCTACCCATTAGTCGCCTCTTAAGACAGGCAGGGCCTTCTTGCCACGGACGTATTCTTATCTCTGCGGGCCGAACGGACACACACACACACTCACACACACACACACATACACTCTTCACCTCTCGACTCCTACCCATTAGTCGCCTCTTAAGACAGGCAGGGCCTTCTTGCCACGGACGTATTCTTATCTCTGCAAGCCGAACGGACACACACACATACTTACACACGCACACAGACACACGCACACACACACACATATACTCTTCACCACTCGACTCCTACCTATTAGTCGCCCCTTACAACAGGCAGGTCATTCTTGCCATGGCCATGTTCTTATCTCTGCCAGCCGAATGGACATACACACACACTCACACACACACGCACGCTCAGACGCAGACACACACACACACTCTCCACCTCTCGACTCCTATCCATTAGTCACCTCTTAAGACAGGCAGGGCCTTCTTGACTCGGCCGTATTCTTATCTCTGCAAGCCGAACGGACACACACACTCACACACACACGCACGCACACACGCACACATACACATACACATACACTCTTTACCTCTCGACTCCTACCCATTAGTCGCCTCTTACGACAGGCAGGAACTTCTTGCCGCGGCCGACTTCTTATCTCTGTGAGCCGAACGGACACACACACTGACACACACGCACGCACACACACACACACACAAATACACTCTTCACCTCTCGACTTCTACCCATTAGTCGCCTCTTACGACAGGCATGGCCTTCTTGCCTCGGTCGTATTCTAATTTCTGCGAGCCGAACGGACACACACATACATACACACACACACACTTACACACAAACACACAAAGGAACACACACACACACACACATACACTCTTCATCTCTCGACTCCTACTAATTAGTCGCTCTTTACAGCATGCATGGCCTTCTTGCCACGGCCGTATTCTTATCTATGCAAGCCGAACGGACACACACACCCATACACACACACACTTACACACGCACAAACACATACACACGTACACACAAACGAACACACGCACACACACACGTACACTCTTCATCTCTCGACTCCTACCCATTAGTCGCTCCTTACAGCAAGCATGGCCTTCTTGCCACGGACGTGGCACTCTTCACCTCTCGACTCCTATCCAATAGTCGCCTCTTACGAGAGGCAGGGCCTTCTTGCTTCGGCCGTATTCTTATCTTTGCAAGCCGAACGGATACAGAAACTCACACACACACGCACGCACACACGCACACACATACACACTCACACACGCACAAACACACGCACACACGCACACACACACACATACACTCTTCACCTCTCGACTCCTACCCATTAGTCGCCTCTTACGACATTCAGGGACTTCTTGCCACGGCCGAGTTCTTATCTCTGCGAGACGAACGGTCACACATACTCACACACACACGCACGAACACACGCACACACACACGCACACACACACACACACAAATACACTCTTCACCTCTCGACTCCTACCCATTAGACGCCTCTTACGACAGGCATGTCCTTCTTGCCTCAGCAGTATTCTAATCTCTGCGAGCCGAACGGACACACACACCCATACACACACACTCACACACGCACAAACACACACACACGCACACACACATACACTCTTCACCTCTCGACTCCTACACATTAAGCGCCTTTTACGACAGGCATGGCTTTCTTGCTACCGCTGTTTTCTTATCTCTGCGATCCGAAGGGACAGACATACATACACACACACTCACACACACACACACGCACACACGCACACACACATACACTCTTCACCTATCGACTCCTACCTATTCGTCGCCCCATACAACAGGCGGTGCCTTCTTGCCTCGTCCGTATTTTTATCTCTGCAAGCCAGACGGACACACACACATACACACACACACTCACACACGCACACACACGCGCACACACGCACACACACACACATACACTCTTTACCTCTCGACTCCTACCCATTAGTCGCCTCTTACGACAGGTAGGGCCTTCTTGCCTCGGCCGTGTTCTTATCTCTGCAAGCCAAACGGACACACACACATACTCACACACGCACACACACGCACATACGCACACGCACACGCACACGCACACACTCTCCACCTCTCGACTCCTATCCATTAGTCGCCTCTTACGAGAGGCAGGGCCTTCTTGCCCCGGCCGTATTCTTATCTCTGCAAGCCGAACGGAGACACACACTCACACACATACGCACGCACACACGCACACACATACAGACTCACACATGCACAAACACACGCACAAACGCACACACACACATACACATACACTCTTCACCTCTCGACTCCTACCCATTAGTCGCCTCTTACGACATTCAGGGACTTCTTGCCACGGCCGAGTTCTTATCTCTGCGAGTCGAACGGGCACTCATACTTACATACACACGCACGAACACACGCACACACACACGCACACACACACAAATACACTCTTCACCTCTCGACTCCTACCCATTAGACGCCTCTTACGACAGGCATGTCCTTCTTGCCTCGGCCGTATTCTTATCTCTGCGAGCAGAACGGACACACACATACATACACACACACACACTTACACACGCACACACAAACGAACACACACACACATACACTCTTCATCTCTCGACTCCTACCAGTTAGTCGCTCCTTACAGCAAGCATGGCCTTCTTGCCACGGCCGTATTCTTATCTCTGTAAGCCGAACGGACACACAGATCCATACACACACACTCACACACGCACAAACAGACACACGCACACTCACACACACATACACTCTTCACCTCTCGACTCCTACACATTAAGCGCCTCTTACGACAGGCATGACTTTCTTGCTTTCGCTGTTTTCTTATCTCTGCGAGCCGAAGGGACAGACACACATACACACACACTCACACACACATGCACACACACACACACACGCACACACACACGAACACACACATACACTCTTTACCTCTCGACTTTTACCTATTAGTCGTCCCTTACAAGAGGCAGGGCCTTTTTGCCTCGGCCGTATTCTAATCTCTGCAAGCCAAACGAAAACACACACACATACACACACACATACACACACACTCACACACGCACACACACGCACACACGCACATACACACACACACATACACTCTTCACCTCTCGACTCCTACCCATTAGTCGCCTCTTACGACAGGTAGGGCTTTCTTGCCTCGGCCGTGTTCTTATCTCTGCAAGCCAAACGGACACACACACATACTCACACACGCACACACACACGCACACACACATACACTCTTCACCTCTTGACTCCTACCTTGTGATGTCCTCTCGTTGGAGTCACTATCCGGGTAGCTTTTGGACAGTCAAAGACAGAGTTCAAGATAAAAATAAAACTTTATTGTCTTCCTTAAATTAAATTGACAAAAATCCTATGTACATATTTACAATTTGGTTTAGTGTTCTCAGTACCTGGCCTATTTATTCAAATTAAGCTTGACCTTGTCATATGGAACTAGTCTTATCGGCAAGCGAGTGTGTATCTGAAATTTTACGGTAACGTAGTATCGATTTAATAACAGCGGACGATAGGTACAAAGGAAGGAAAGGAACTCAACACGTCCCTTAAGTGATTCGGGTTAATAGGACACTCCTCGACAGTTTCAACACGACTGCTTCAGAGTACAGGTAGTGAAAAGCTCAACACGCTTTTCGGATAGCGGCGGTATGGGAGACGGAACAACTTGTGAACTCAACACGTCCACAAGCCGGGGTAGGGAAGAAGAGAACCTTCAGTCAACACCTGTCGATTCTGTCTCTATGAGGAAATGTTGCCGTTTATAAAGCGGAACTTTGCCCTTTCTACTGTCGATACACTCCTACTTCATGGGTTGGTTCGCGCGCACGCTGGTTTAACGGTGATGGCTTTGACTCATCGTTACAACCTATTAGTCGCCCCTTACAAAAGGCAAGGCCTTCTTGCCTTGGCCGTATTCTTATCTCTGCAAGCCAAACAAACACACACATACACACACACTCACACACGCACACACACGCACACACGCACACACACACATATACACTCTTCACCACTCGACTCCTACCCATTAGTCGCCTCTTACGACAGGCAGGGCCTTCTTGCCACGGCCGTGTTCTTATCTCTGCGAGCCGACTGGACACACACACACTCACACACACAAATACACACACACACTCACACACGCACACACACACACGCACACATTCACATACACACACATACACTCTTCACCTCTCGACTCCTACCCATTAGTCGCCTCTTACGACAGGCAGGGCCTTCTTGCCACGGCCGTGTTCTTATCTCTGCGAGCCGAACGGACACACACACACACACTCACACACGCACACAAACGCACACACGCACACACACACACATACACTCTTCATCTCTCGACTCCTACCCATTAGTCGCCGCTTACGACAGGCAGGGCCTTCTTGGCACGGACGTGTTCTTATCTCTGCGAGCCGACCGGACACACACACTCACATACGCACACACACGCACACACGCACACACACACATACACTCTTCATCTCTCGACTCCTACCAATTAGTCGCCACTTACGACAGGCAGGGCCTTCTTGCCTCGGCCGTATTCTTATCTCTGCAATCCGAACGAACACACACACACACACACTCACACACACACGCACGCACACACGCACACACACACCCACATACACTCTTCACATCTCGACTCCTACCCATTGTTCTTCTCTTACGACAGGCAGGGACTTCTTGCCACGGCCGTGGTTTTATCTCTGCAAGCCGAACGGACAAACACACACACGCACAAACAAACACACGCACACAGGAACACACGCACACACGCACACGCACACACTCTGTACCTCTCGACTTCTATCCATTATTCTCCTCTTACGACAGGCAGGGAGTTCTTGCCACGGCCGTGTTTTTATCTCTGCAAGCCGAACGGACACACACACACGCACACACAAACACACGCACACAGGAACACACGCACACACGCACACGCACACACACTCCACCTCTCGACTTCTATCCATTAGTCGCCACTTAAGACAGGCAGAATTCCAGAGGCCTTCTTCCCTCGGCCGTATTCTTATCTCTGTAAGCCAAACGGATACACACACATATACACACACACACGTACACACACACGCATACACGCTCACACACATAGACTCTTCACCTCTCGACTCCTACCCATTAGTCGCCTCTTACGGCATTCAGGGACTTCTTGCCACGGCCGTGTTCTTATCTCTGCGAGCCGAACATACACACACACACACTCACACACACACGCACGCATACACACATACACTCTTCACTTCTCGACTCCTACCCATTGTTCTTCTCTTACGACAGGCAGGGACTTCTTGCAACGGCCGTGTTTTTATCTCTGCAAGCCGAACGGACACACACACACACGCACAAACAAACATACGCACACAGGAACACACGCACACACGCACACACTCTGCACCTCTCGACTTCTATCCATTATTCGCCTCTTACGACAGGCAGGGAGTTCTTGCCACGGCCGTGTTTTTATCTCTGCAAGCCGAACGGACACACACGCATACACGCACACACACATAGACTCTTTAACTCTCGGGTCCTACCTATTAGTCGCCTCTTACGACGGGCAGGGCCTTCTTGCCTTGGCAGTGTTCTTATCTCTGCAAGCCGAACGGACACACACATACTCACACATTTACACACACACGCACACACGCACACACACACACAAACTCTTCACCTCTCGACTCCTACCTATTAGTCGCCTGTTACGATGGGCAGGGCCTTCTTGCTTCGGTCGTGTTCTTATCTCTGCAGGCCGAACTAACACGCACACATACTCACACACGCACACACACACGCACACACACACATACACTCTTCACCTCTCGACTTCTACCTATTAGTCGCCTCTTACGACAGGCAGGGCCTTCTTGCCACGGCCGTGTTCTTATCTCTGCGAGCCGAGCGGACACACACACACAGTCACACACACACACACACACACACACACATACACTCTTCACCTCTCGACTCCTACCTTTTAGTCGCCTCTTACGAGAGGCAGGGCCTTCTTGCCCCGGCCGTATTCTTATCTCTGCACGCCGAACGGATACACACACTTACACACACACGCACGCACACACGCATACGCACACGCACACACTTTCCACCTCTCGACTCCTATCCATTAGTCGCCTCTTAAGACAGGCAGGGCCCTCTTGCCACGGCCGTATTCTTATCTCTGCAAGCCAAACGGACACACACACACACTCACACACGAACACACACACGCACACACGCACACACACACACACATACACTCTTCACCTCTCGACTCCTACCCATTAGTCGCCACTTACGACAGGCAGGGCCTTCTTGCCTCGGCCGTATTCATATCTCTACAAGCTGAACGGACACACACCCTCACACACACACGCACGCACACACGCACACACACACGCGCAAATACACTCTTCACCCCTCGACTCCTACCCAATAATCGCCTCTTACGACAGGCAGGGCCTTCTTGCCACATCCGTGTTTTTATCTCTGCGAGCCGACCGAACACACACACTCACACACACACATACACACACACTCACACACGCACGCACACAGAAACACACATACACTCTTCACCTCTCGACTCCTACCCATTATTCTCCTCTTTCGACAGGCAGGGACTTCTTGCCACGGCCGTGTTCTTATTTTTGCACGTCAAACGGACACACACACACACGCACACACGCACACACACGCACACACGCACACACACACAAATACACTCTTTACCTCTCGACTCCTACATATTAGTCGCCTCTTACGACAGGCAGGGCCTTCTTGCCACGGCCGTGTTCTTATCTCTGCGAGCCGATAGGACACACACACACTCACACACACACACATGCACACACACTCACACACGCACGCATACACGCACACACACACACATAC
>NW_027311929.1:360000-362500 GCF_040954645.1 Diabrotica undecimpunctata | reverse complement strand
GACACACACACCCATACACACACACACTTACACACGCACAAACACATACACACGTACACACAAACGAACACACGCACACACACACGTACACTCTTCATCTCTCGACTCCTACCCATTAGTCGCCTCTTAAGACAGGCAGGGCCTTCTTGCCACGGACGTATTCTTATCTCTGCGGGCCGAACGGACACACACACACTCACACACACACACACACACATACACTCTTAACCTCTCGACTCCTACCCATTAGTCGCCTCTTAAGACAGGCAGGGCCTTCTTGCCACGGACGTATTCTTATCTCTGCGGGCCGAACGGACACACACACACTCACACACACACACACACACACATACACTCTTAACCTCTCGACTCCTACCCATTAGTCGCCTCTTACGACATTCAGGGACTTCTTGCCACGGACGTATTCTTATCTCTGCAAGCCGAACGGACACACACACATACTTACACACGCACACACACACGCACACACGCACACACACACACATATACTCTTCACCACTCGACTCCTACCTATTAGTCGCCCCTTACAACAGGCAGGTCCTTCTTGCCATGGCCATGTTCTTATCTCTGCCAGCCGAACGGACATACACACACACTCACACACACACGCACGCTCAGACGCAGACACACACACACACGCACACGCACACGCACACACTCTCCACCTCTCGACTCCTATCCATTAGTCACCTCTTAAGACAGGCAGGGCCTTCTTGACTCGGCCGTATTCTTATCTCTGCAAGCCGAACGGACACACACACTCACACACACACGCACGCATACACGCACACATACACACACACATACACTCTTCACCTCTCGACTCCTACCCATTAGTCGCCTCTTACGACAGGCAGGAACCTCTTGCCGCGGCCGACTTCTTATCTCTGTGAGCCGAACGGACACACACACTGACACACACGCACGCACACACACACACACAAATACACTCTTCACCTCTCGACTTCTACCCATTAGTCGCCTCTTACGACAGGCATGGCCTTCTTGCCTCGGTCGTATTCTAATTTCTGCGAGCCGAACGGACACACACATACATACACACACACACTTACACACGAACACACAAAGGAACACACACACACACACACACACATACACTCTTCATCTCTCGACTCCTACTAATTAGTCGCTCTTTACAGCATGCATGGCCTTCTTGCCACGGCCGTATTCTTATCTATGCAAGCCGAACGGACACACACACCCATACACACACACACTTACACACGAACAAACACATACACACGTACACACAAACGAACACACGCACACACACACGTACACTCTTCATCTCTCGACTCCTACCCATTAGTCGCTCCTTACAGCAAGCATGGCCTTCTTGCCACGGACGTGGCACTCTCCACCTCTCGACTCCTATCCAATAGTCGCCTCTTACGAGAGGCAGGGCCTTCTTGCCCCGGCCGTATTCTTATCTCTGCAAGCCGAACGGATACAGAAACTCACACACACACGCACGCACACACGCACACACATACACACTCACACACGCACAAACACACGCACACACACACACATACACTCTTCACCTCTCGACTTCTACCCATTAGTCGCCTCTTACGACATTCAGGGACTTCTTGCCACGGCCGAGTTCTTATCTCTGCGAGCCGAACGGTCACACATACTCACACACACACGCACGAACACACGCACACACACACGCACACACACACACACACAAATACACTCTTCACCTCTCGACTCCTACCCATTAGACGCCTTTTATGACAGGCATGTCCTTCTTGCCTCGGCAGTATTCTAATCTCTGCGAGCCGAACGGACACACACACCCATACACACACACTCACACACGCACAAACACACACACACGCACACACACATACACTCTTCACCTCTCGACTCCTACACATTAAGCGCCTTTTACGACAGGCATGGCTTTCTAGCTACCGCTGTTTTCTTATCTCTGCGAGCCGAAGGGACAGACATACATACACACACACTCACACACACACACACGCACACACGCACACACAGATACACTCTTCACCTATCGACTCCTACCTATTCGTCGCCCCATACAACAGGCGGTGCCTTCTTGCCTCGTCCGTATTTTTATCTCTGCAAGCCAGACGGACACACACACATACACACACACACTCACAGACGCACACACACGCGCACACACGCACACACACACACATACACTCTTTACCTCTCGACTCCTACCCATTAGTCGCCTCTTACGACAGGTAGGGCCTTCTTGCCTCGGCCGTGTTCTTATCTCTGCAAGCCAAGCCGACACACACACATACTCACACACGCACACACACGCACATACGCACACGCACACGCACACGCACACGCACACACTCTCCACCTCTCGACTTCTATCCATTAGTCGCCTCTTACGAGAGGCAGGGCCTTCTTGCCCCGGCCGTATTCTTATCTCTGCAAGCCGAACGGAGACACACACTCACACACA
>NW_027311929.1:317500-355000 GCF_040954645.1 Diabrotica undecimpunctata | reverse complement strand
ACTCTATGTGAAGCAAGGTCACGCTACATCCGATTGAATGGGTTTTTTTATCTACCATAATTATCTTTTTGCTCCGGTTTCTTATGCTGAAAGAAACTTTCCTGACTTCTTCTTTGATTCCTTTTTATCAATGTTGAGATTAGAAGTAACGGGGAATTGTTTTCAGCCACCTACCATGGAATTATAAATTTCCCTCAGAACATCCGAGGGAGAGTACCACTTCAACTCTAATAAGAATCAGGGTCATTTGGGACAAGCCAGGGAGTATTGTCTACTCCACCCTCATTTTTTCTCCAGCCTGCACCTAGAGGTAGGGCAGGACAGTCATCATCGAACTAAGCCAATTAGCACCAGCTCCGTGCTAATTTCGGACCTCAAGGAGGACTTCGCTGGGACACCGAAGCCATTCGGGAGTATCCTTCCAGACAACTGTTTCACCTAGGAGGACAGTTGGTTTTTACTTCAGAACTATATATATATATCTTGTTTCACCAGTTATAGGATTTTTTTTTATAACATATATATATATTAATTAATATAACTCCCCTTGGTGTAAGGTATCGGTAAGTTTGAGCTCAAATTCTACCCAGAGATTATCTTCCATTGTTTTTTGTATTAACCATTTATTTCTTTATTAACTTTAATTATTTCATTATTAACTTTAATTATTTCATTATTTGTCTACTTAACTAATTTTTTATATTTCATCTTGCGTTATTAACTCCGGTTATTATCCCTTCAGGATAATATACCGTTTCAATTGTTTAATTTGGCTTGTTCCCATTTATATATATTACTTATTTATTATATTTGAATTTAGAGGTGTTTAACAATATTGTTGGTCATATTGTAGGTAAGTTTGATATATTTACTTGGCTATACGTTCTTCCAACGTTAGCATTATTTTGTTTAAGGTTGTTTTAACCTAGATGTAGGTTGTACACTCTATATCAGAGTTATTCTGTCTAGTTTTCAACTTTTTATTATAGTTGTTTTCAACATTCTTTTTTTAAAATATTATATTGTGAAATTTTCATATACTTTTTGGTAACTTAGAGATTGTCAAAATCTAAGAAGTTATATTTAATAAACTTGAATTTGTTTTGCATATAATTTTTTTATTAATATTTCCTTACCTTTTTACATTTACAGCATTTTTGTTTATTACATCAACGTTAATTAATATTAGCAGTATACGATACCTGGAAGAGTGACCGTTACTCTTTTTAGAGCAGTATCCCTCTTCTGGCGCCCTCAATTTGTTTTCTTTGTTAATTTTCATTATATCTATTCATTTTTCATATCTTCTTTTCTATCCATCATACATATTTTCCTAATTTACTGTCTTTAAAAGGCATGCAAATTGGCCGTATCCATCCTTGAGTTTCTAGTGGTCATTCTCTTGCCTACATTGCTAGCCTAGCCACATTCCGTTCAATATTTTTTTTATACTTCTTTACTTAATTGTTATCTATTTTATCCCATATATATAGACCACTCTTCTTATACCTCTCTCCTCCTACACACCCCAGTATTTTGCTACACGTGTTCTTATCTCTGCGAGCCGACTGGACACACACACACTCACACACACAAATACACACACACACTCACACACGCACACACACACGCACACATTCACACACACACATACACTCTTCACCTCTCGACTCCTACCCATTAGTCGCCTCTTACGACAGGCAGGGCCTTCTTGCCACGGCCGTGTTCTTATCTCTGCGAGCCGAACGGACACACACACACACACTCACACACGCACACAAACGCACACACGCACACACACACATACACTCTTCATCTCACATACACACGCACGCACACACGTACACACAGGCACACACAGACACACAAACACACTCTTGACCTCTCGACTCCTACCCATTAGTCGCCTCTTACGACAGGCATGGCCGTCTTGCCTCGGCCGTATTCTAATCTCTGCGAGCGAATGGACACACACATACATACACACACACATACTCACACACGCACACACACACGCACACACGCACACACACATACACTCCTCACCTCTCGACTCCTACCTATTAGTCGCCCCTTACAACAGGCAGGGCCTTCTTGCCACAGCCATGTTCTTATCTCTGCGAGCCGAACGGACATACACACACACTTACACACACACGCACGCTCACACGCAGACACACACATACACACACACGCACACGCACACGAACACACTCTCCACCTCTCGACTCGACTTACTCGACAGGCAGGAACTTCTTGCCACGGCCGACTTCTAATCTCTGTGAGCCGAACGGACACCCACATTGACATACACGCACGCACACACACACACACACACACACACAAATACACTCTTCACCTCTCGACTTCTACCCATTAGTCGCCTCTTACGACAGACATGGCCTTCTTGCCTCGGTCGTATTCTAATTTCTGCGAGCCGAACGGACACACACATACATAAACACACACACACACTTACACACGCGCACACAAAGGAACACACACACACACACACATACACTCTTCATCTCTCGACCCCTACCAATTTGTCGCTTTTTACAGCATGCATGGCCTTCTTGCCACGGCCGTATTCTTATCTATGCAAGCCGAACGGACACACACACCCATACACACACACACTTACACACGCACAAACACATACACACGTACACACAAACGAACATACGCACACACACACGTACACTCTTCATCTCTCGACTCCTACCCATTAGTCGCCTCTTAAGACAGGCAGGGCCTTCTTGCCACGGACGTATTCTTATCTCTGCGGGCCGAACGGACACACACACACTCACACACACACACACATACACTCTTAACCTCTCGACTCCTACCCATTAGTCGCCTCTTAAGACAGGCAGGGCCTTCTTGCCACGGACGTATTCTTATCTCTGCGGGCCGAACGGACACACACACACTCACACACACACACACATACACTCTTAACCTCTCGACTCCTACCCATTAGTCGCCTCTTACGACATTCAGGGACTTCTTGCCACGGACGTATTCTTATCTCTGCCAGCCGAACGGACATACACACACACTCACACACACACGCACGCTCAGACGCAGACACACACACACACGCACACGCACACGCACACACTCTCCACCTCTCGACTCCTATCCATTAGTCACCTCTTAAGACAGGCAGGGCCTTCTTGACTCGGCCGTATTCTTATCTCTGCAAGCCGAACGGACACACACACTCACACACACACGCACGCATACACGCACACACATACACACACACATACACTCTTCACCTCTCGACTCCTACCCATTAGTCGCCTCTTACGACAGGCAGGAACTTCTTGCCGCGGCCGACTTCTTATCTCTGTGAGCCGAACGGACACACACACTGACACACACGCACGCACACACACACACACAAATACACTCTTCACCTCTCGACTTCTACCCATTAGTCGCTTCTTACGACAGACATGGCCTTCTTGCCTCAGTCGTATTCTAATTTCTGCGAGCCGAACGGACACACACATACATACACACACACACTTACACACGAACACACAAAGGAACACACACACACACACACACACATACACTCTTCACCTCTCGACTCCTACTAATTAGTCGCTCTTTACAGCATGCATGGCCTTCTTGCCACGGCCGTATTCTTATCTATGCAAGCCGAACGGACACACACACCCATACACACACACACTTACACACGCACAAACACATACACACGTACACACACACGTACACTCTTCATCTCTCGACTCCTACCCATTAGTCGCTCCTTACAGCAAGCATGGCCTTCTTGCCACGGACGTGGCACTCTCCACCTCTCGACTCCTATCCAATAGTCGCCTCTTACGAGAGGCAGGGCCTTTTTGCCCCGGCCGTATTCTTATCTCTGCAAGCCGAACGGATACAGAAACTCACACACACACGCACGCACACACGCACACACATACACACTCACACACGCACAAACACACGCACACACGCACACACACACACATACACTCTTCACCTCTCGACTCCTACCCATTAGTCGCCTCTTACGACATTCAGGGACTTCTTGCCACGGCCGAGTTCTTATCTCTGCGAGCCGAACGGTCACACATACTCACACACACACGCACGAACACACGCACACACACACGCACACACACACACACACACACAAATACACTCTTCACCTCTCGACTCCTACCCATTAGACGCCTCTTACGACAGGCATGTCCTTCCTGCCTCGGCAGTATTCTAATCTCTGCGAGCCGAACGGACACACACACCCATACACACACACTCACACACGCACAAACACACACACACGCACACACACATACACTCTTCACCTCTCGACTCCTACACATTAAGCGCCTTTTACGACAGGCATGGCTTTCTTGCTACCGCTGTTTTCTTATCTCTGCGAGCCGAAGGGACAGACATACATACACACACACTCACACACACACACGCACACACGCACACACACATACACTCTTCACCTATCGACTCCTACCTATTCGTCGCCCCATACAACAGGCGGTGCCTTCTTGCCTCGTCCGTATTTTTATCTCTGCAAGCCAGACGGACACACACACATACACACACACACATTCACACACGCACACACACGCGCACACACGCACACACACACACATACACTCTTTACCTCTCGACTCCTACCCATTAGTCGCCTCTTACGACAGGTAG
Organism: Diabrotica undecimpunctata; assembly: GCF_040954645.1. Lineage (NCBI taxonomy): Eukaryota > Metazoa > Arthropoda > Insecta > Coleoptera > Chrysomelidae > Diabrotica > Diabrotica undecimpunctata. The sequence goes on along the minus strand of NW_027311929.1, from coordinate 350,287 downwards.
GGCCTTCTTGCCACAGCCATGTTCTTATCTCTGCGAGCCGAACGGACATACACACACACTCACACACACACGCACGCTCACACGCAGACACACACATACACACACACGCACACGCACACGCACACACTCTCCACCTCTCGACTCGACTTACTCGACAGGCAGGAACTTCTTGCCACGGCCGACTTCTAATCTCTGTGAGCCGAACGGACACCCACATTGACACACACGCACGCACACACACACACACACACACAAATACACTCTTCACCTCTCGACTTCTACCCATTAGTCGCCTCTTACGACAGACATGGCCTTCTTGCCTCGGTCGTATTCTAATTTCTGCGAGCCGAACGGACACACACATACATAAACACACACACACACTTACACACGCGCACACAAAGGAACACACACACACACACACATACACTTTTCATCTCTCGACCCCTACCAATTTGTCGCTTTTTACAGCATGCATGGCCTTCTTGCCACGGCCGTATTCTTATCTATGCAAGCCGAACGGACACACACACCCATACACACACACACTTACACACGCACAAACACATACACACGTACACACAAACGAACACACGCACACACACACGTACACTCTTCATCTCTCGACTCCTACCCATTAGTCGCCTCTTAAGACAGGCAGGGCCTTCTTGCCACGGACGTATTCTTATCTCTGCGGGCCGAACGGACACACACACACTCACACACACACACACACACATACACTCTTAACCTCTCGACTCCTACCCATTAGTCGCCTCTTAAGACAGGCAGGGCCTTCTTGCCACGGACGTATTCTTATCTCTGCGGGCCGAACGGACACACACACACTCACACACACACACACATACACTCTTAACCTCTCGACTCCTACCCATTAGTCGCCTCTTACGACATTCAGGGACTTCTTGCCACGGACGTATTCTTATCTCTGCCAGCCGAACGGACTTACACACACACTCACACACACACACGCACGCTCAGACGCAGACACACACACACGCACACGCACACGCACACACTCTCCACCTCTCGACTCCTATCCATTAGTCACCTCTTAAGACAGGCAGGGCCTTCTTGACTCGGCCGTATTCTTATCTCTGCAAGCCGAACGGACACACACACTCACACACACACGCACGCATACACGCACACACATACACACACACATACACTCTTCACCTCTCGACTCCTACCCATTAGTCGCCTCTTACGACAGGCAGGAACTTCTTGCCGCGGCCGACTTCTTATCTCTGTGAGCCGAACGGACACACACACTGACACACACGCACGCACACACACACACACAAATACACTCTTCACCTCTCGACTTCTACCCATTAGTCGCCTCTTACGACAGACATGGCCTTCTTGCCTCGGTCGTATTCTAATTTCTGCGAGCCGAACGGACACACACATACATACACACACACACTTACACACGAACACACAAAGGAACACACACACACACACACACATACACTCTTCAGCTCTCGACTCCTACTAATTAGTCGCTTTTTACAGCATGCATGGCCTTCTTGCCACGGCCGTATTCTTATCTATGCAAGCCGAACGGACACACACACCCATACACACACACACTTACACACGCACAAACACATACACACGTACACACAAACGAACACACGCACACACACACGTACACTCTTCATCTCTCGACTCCTACCCATTAGTCGCTCCTTACAGCAAGCATGGCCTTCTTGCCACGGACGTGGCACTCTCCACCTCTCGACTCCTATCCAATAGTCGCCTCTTACGAGAGGCAGGGCCTTCTTGCCCCGGCCGTATTCTTATCTCTGCAAGCCGAACGGATACAGAAACTCACACACACACGCACGCACACACGCACACACATACACACTCACACACGCACAAACACACGCACACACGCACACACACACACATACACTCTTCACCTCTCGACTCCTACCCATTAGTCGCCTCTTACGACATTCAGGGACTTCTTGCCACGGCCGAGTTCTTATCTCTGCGAGCCGAACGGTCACACATACTCACACATACACGCACAAACACACGCACACACACACGCACACACACACACACACACAAATACACTCTTCACCTCTCGACTCCTACCCATTAGACGCCTCTTACGACAGGCATGTCCTTCTTGCCTCGGCAGTATTCTAATCTCTGCGAGCCGAACGGACACACACACCCATACACACACACTCACACACGCACAAACACACACACACGCACACACACATACACTCTTCACCTCTCGACTCCTACACATTAAGCGCCTTTTACGACAGGCATGGCTTTCTTGCTACCGCTGTTTTCTTATCACTGCGAGCCGAAGGGACAGACATACATACACACACACTCACACACACACACGCACACACGCACACACACATACACTCTTCACCTATCGACTCCTACCTATTCGTCGCCCCATACAACAGGCGGTGCCTTCTTGCCTCGTCCGTATTTTTATCTCTGCAAGCCAGACGGACACACACACATACACACACACACACTCACACACGCACACACACGCGCACACACGCACACACACACACATACACTCTTTACCTCTCGACTCCTATCCAATAGTCGCCTCTTACGAGAGGCAGGGCCTTCTTGCCCCGGCCGTATTCTTATCTCTGCAAGCCGAACGGATACAGAAACTCACACACACACGCACGCACACACGCACACACATACACACTCACACACGCACAAACACACGCACACACGCACACACACACACATACACTCTTCACCTCTCGACTCCTACCCATTAGTCGCCTCTTACGACATTCAGGGACTTCTTGCCACGGCCGAGTTCTTATCTCTGCGAGCCGAACGGTCACACATACTCACACATACACGCACGAACACACGCACACACACACGCACACACACACACACACACAAATACACTCTTCACCTCTCGACTCCTACCCATTAGACGCCTCTTACGACAGGCATGTCCTTCTTGCCTCGGCAGTATTCTAATCTCTGCGAGCCGAACGGACACACACACCCATACACACACACTCACACACGCACAAACACTCACAAACGCACACACACATACACTCTTCACCTCTCGACTCCTACACATTAAGCGCCTTTTACGACAGGCATGGCTTTCTTGCTACCGCTGTTTTCTTATCTCTGCGAGCCGAAGGGACAGACATACATACACACACACTCACACACACACACGCACACACGCACACACACATACACTCTTCACCTATCGACTCCTACCTATTCGTCGCCCCATACAACAGGCGGTGCCTTCTTGCCTCGTCCGTATTTTTATCTCTGCAAGCCAGACGGACACACACACATACACACACACACACTCACACACGCACACACACGCGCACACACGCACACACACACATACACTCTTTACCTCTCGACTCCTACCCATTAGTCGCCTCTTACGACAGGTAGGGCCTTCTTGCCTCGGCCGTGTTCTTATCTCTGCAAGCCAAACGGACACACACACATACTCACACACGCACACACACGCACATACGCACACGCACACGCACACGCACACGCACACACTCTCCACCTCTCGACTTCTATCCATTAGTCGCCTCTTACGAGAGGCAGGGCCTTCTTGCCCCGGCCGTATTCTTATCTCTGCAAGCCGAACGGAGACACACACTCACACACATACGCACGCACACACGCACACACATACACACTCACACATGCACAAACACACGCACAAACGCACACACACACATACACATACACTCTTCACCTCTCGACTCCTACCCATTAGTCGCCTCTTACGACATTCAGGGACTTCTTGCCACGGCCGAGTTCTTATCTCTGCGAGCCGAACGGGCACTCATACTTACATACACACGCACGAACACACGCACACACACACGCACACACACACACAAATACACTCTTTACCTCTCGACTCCTACCCATTAGACGCCTCTTACGACAGGCATGTCCTTCTTGCCTCGGCCGTATTCTTATCTCTGCGAGCATAACGGACACACACATACATACACACACACTTACACACGCACACACAAACGAACACACACACACACACATACACTCTTCATCCAGTTAGTCCTATGTGTTCTTATCTCTGCGTGCCGACCGCACACACACACACTCACACACACACATACACACACACTTACACGCACACAGGCACACACGCACACACGCACACACGCACACACGCACACGCACACGCACACGCACACACTCTCCACCTCTCGACTCCTATCCAATAGTCGCCTCTTAATACAGCCAGGGCCTTCTTGCCACGGACGTATTCTTATCTCTGCGGGCCGAACGGATACACACACACTCACACACACACACATACACTCTTAACCTCTCGACTCCTACCTATTAGTCGTCTCTTAGGACAGGCAGGGCCTTCTTGCCTCGGCCGTGTTCTTATCTCTGCAACCGAACGGACACACACACATACTCACACACGCACACACACACGCACACACATACACTCTTAACCTCTCGACTCCTACCCATTAGTTGCCTCTTACGACATTCAGGGACTTCTTGCCACGGACGTATTCTTATCTCTGCAAGCCGAACAGACACACACACATACTCACACACGCGCACACACACGCACACACGCACACACACATACACTCTTCACCTCTCGACTCCTACCTATTAGTCGCCCCTTACAACAGGCAGGGCCTTCTTGCTACAGACATGTCCTTATCTCTGCGAGCCGAACGGACATACACACACACTCACACACACACGCACGCTCATACGCAGACACACACACGAGCACACGCACACGCACACGCACACACATACACTCTTCACCTCTTCGCCTTATTCTTCTCTTACTTCAGGCAGGGCCTTCTTGCCTCGGCCGTATTCTTATCTCTGCAAGCCAAACGGACACACACACATATACACACACACTCACACACGCACAAACACACGCGCACGCGCACTCACACACATACACTCTTCACCTCTCGACTCCTATTCATTAGTCGCCTCTTACGAAAGGCAGGGACTACTTGCCACGGCCGTGTTCTTATCTCTGCAAGCCGAACGGACACTCACACACTCACACACACACACGCACACACTCACACACACGCACACACACACACAAATACACTCTTCACCTCTCGACTCCTACCCATTAGTCGCCTCTTACGACAGGCATCGACTTATTGCCTCGGCCGTATTCTAATCTCTGCGAGCCGAACGGACGCACACACATATTCACACACGCACACACACACGCACACACACATACACTCTTCACCTCTCGACTCCTACCCATTAGTGGCATCTTACGACAGGCAGGAACTTCTTGCCACGGCCGAGTTCTTATCTCTGTGAGCCGAACGGACACACACATACATACACACACACACTTACACACGCACACACAAAGGAACAAACACATACACACATACACTCTTTATCTCTCGACTCCTACCAATTAGTCGCTCCTTACAGCAAGCATGGCCTTCTTGCCACGGCCGTATTCTTATTTATGCAAGCCGAACGGACACACACACCCATACACACACACACACTTACACACACACAAACACATACACACGTACACACAAACGAACACACGCACACACACACGTACACTCTTTATCTCTCGACTCCTACCCATTAGTCGCTCCTTACAGCAAGCATGGCCTTCTTGCCTCGGCCGTATTCTTATCTCTGCAAGCCAAACAGACACACACACATACACACACACACTAACACACGCACACACACGCACACACACACACACACATACACTCTTCACCTCTCGACTCCTACCCATTAGTCGCCTCTTACGACAGGCAGGGAGTTCTTGCCACGGCCGTGTTCTCATCTCTGTGAGCCGACCGGACACACACACACTGACACACACACATACACGCACACAGTCACACACGCACGCACACACGCACAGACATACATACTCTCTTCACCTCTCGACTCCTACCCATTATTCTTCTCTTACGATAGGCAGGGCCTTCTTGCCTCGGTCGTGTTCTTATTTCTGCAAGCCGAACTAACACACACATACTCACACACGCACACACACACGCACACACGGACACACACACATACACTCTTCACCTCCCGACTCCTACTTATTAGTCGCCCCTTACAAGAGGCAGATCCTTCTTGCCTCGGCCGTATTCTTATCTCTGCAAGTCAAACGAACACACACACACATACACACACACTCACACACGCACACACACGCACACAGGCATACACACACACACACATACACTCTTCACCTCTCGACTCCTACCCATTAGTCGCCTCTTACGACAGGCAGGGCCTTCTTGCCACGGCCGTGTTCTTATCTCTGCGTGCCGACCGCACACACACACACTTACACACACACACATACACACACACTTACACGCACACAGGCACACACGCACACATGCACACGCACACGCACACGCACACACTCTCCACCTCTCGACTCCTATCCATTAGTCGCCTCTTAAGACAGGCAGGGCCTTCTTGCCACGGACGTATTCTTATCTCTGCGGGCCGAACGGACACACACACACTCACACACACACACACACACACACATACACTCTTAACCTCTCGACTCCTACCCATTAGTCGCCCCTTACAACAGGCAGGGCCTTCTTGCCACAGCCATGTTCTTATCTCTGCGAGCCGAACGGACATACACACACACCCACACACACACGCACGCTTACACGCAGACACACACACGCACACACGCACACGCACACGCACACACTCTCCACCTCTCGACTCCTACCTGTAAGTCGCCTCTTACGACATTCAGGGACTTCTTGCCTCGGCCGTGTTCTTATCTCTGCAAGCCGAATGGACACACACACACATACTCGCACACGCACACACACACGCACACACGCACACACACATACACTCTTCACCTATCGACTCCTACCTATTAGTCGCCTCTTACGATAGGCAGGGCCTTCTTGCCTCGGTCGTGTTTTTATTTCTGCAAGCCGAACTAACACACACACATACTCACACACGCACACACACACGCACACACATACACACAGATACACTCTTCACCTGTCGACTCCTACCCATTAGTCGCCTCTTACGACAGGCAGGAACTTCTTGCCACGGCCGAGTTCTTATCTCTATGAGCCGAACGGACACACACACACACACAAATACACTCTTCACCTCTCGACTCCTACCCATTAGTCGCCTCTTACGAAAGGCAGGGCCTTCTTGCCAGGGCCGTGTTCTTATCTCTGCAAGCCGAACGGACACACACACATACTCACACACGCACACACACACGCACACAGGCACACACACACACATACACTCTTCACCTCTCGACTCCTACCTATTAGTAGCCTCTTACGATAGGCAGGGCCTTCTTGCCTCGATCGTGTTCTTATTTCTGCAAGCCGAACTAACACACACACATACTCACACACGCAAACACACACGCACACACGCACACACACACACATACACTCTTCACCTCTCGACTCCTACCTATTAGTCGCCTCTTACGATAGGCAGGGCCTTCTTGCCTCGGTCGTGTTCTTATTTCTGCAAGCCGAACTAACACACACACATACTCACACACGCACACACACACGCACACACATACACTCTTCACCTGTCGACTCCTACCCATTAGTCGCCTCTTACGACAGGCAGGAACTTCTTGCCACGGCCGAGTTCTTATCTCTGTGAGCCGAACGGACACACACACTGACACACACACGCACGCACACACACACACACACACACACACACACACAAATACACTCTTCACCTCTCGACTCCTACCCATTAGTAGCCTCTTACGAAAGGCAGGGCCTTCTTGCCTCGACCGTATTCTTATCTCTGCAAGCCGAACGGACACACACACATACTCACACACGCACGCACACACGCACACACGCACACACACACATACACTCTTCACCTCTCGACTCCTACTTATTAGTCGCCCCTTACAAGAGGCAGATCCTTCTTGCCTCGGCCGTATTCTTATCTCTGCAAGCCAAACGGACACACACACATACACACACACTCACACACGCACACACACGCACACAGGCATACACACACACACACACATACACTCTTCACCTCTCGACTCCTACCCATTAGTCGCCTCTTACGACAGGCAGGGCCTTCTTGCCACGGCCGTGTTCTTATCTCTGCGAGCCGACCGCACACACACACACTCACACACACACGCACGCTCACACGCAGATACACACACGCACACACGCACACGCACACGCACACGCACACACTCTCCACCTCTTGACTCCTACCTATTAGTCGCCTCTTACGACAGGCAGGGCCTTCTTGCCTCGGCCGTGTTCTTATCTCTGCAAGCCGAACGGACACACACACATACTCACACACGCACACACACACGCACACGCACACACACATACACTCTTCACCTCTCGACTCCTACCTATTAGTCGCCCCTTACAACAGGCAGGGCCTTCTTGCTACAGCCATGTTCTTATCTCTGCGAGCCGAACGGACATACACACACATTCACACACACACGCACGCTCACACGCAGACACACACACGCACACACGCACACGCACACGCACACGCACACACTCTCCACCTCTCGACTCCTACCTATTAGTCGTCTCTTAGGACAGGCAGGGCCTTCTTGCCTCGGCCGTGTTCTTATCTCTGCAAGCCGAACAGACACACACACATACTTACACACGCACACACACACGCACACACGCACACACACATACAACTCTTCACCTCTCGACTCCTACCTATTAGTCGCCTTTTACGATAGGCAGGGCCTTCTTGCCTCTGCCGTATTCTTATCTCTGCAAGCCAAACGGACATACACACATACACACACACTCACACACGCACACACACGCACACAGCCACACACACACACACATACACTCTTCACCTCTCGACTCCTACCCATTAGTCGCCTCTTACGACAGGCAGGGCCTTCTGGCCACGGCCGTGTTCTTATCTCTGCGAGCCGACCGCACACACACACACTCACACACACACATACACACACACTTACACGCACACAGGCACACACGCACACACTAACACACGCACACGCACACGCACACGCACACACTCTCCACCTCTCGATTCCTATCCAATAGTCGCCTCTTAATACAGCCAGGGCCTCTTTGCCATGGACGTATTCTTATCTCTGCGGGCCGAACGGAAACACACACACTCACACACACACACACACACATACACTCTTAACCTCTTGACTCCTACCCATTAGTCGCCTCTTACGACATTCAAGGACTTCTTGCCACGGACGTATTCTTATCTCTGCAAGCCGAACAGACACACACACATACTCACACACGCGCACACACACGCACACACGCACACACACATACACTTGCTACAGCCATGTTCTTATCTCTGCGAGCCGAACGGACATACACACACACTCACACACACACGCACGCTCACACGCAGACACACACACGCACACACGCACACGCACACGCACACGCACACACTCTCCACCTCTCGACTCCTACCTATTAGTCGTCTCTTAGGACAGGCAGGGCCTTCTTGCCTCGGCCGTATTCTTATCTCTGCAACCGAACGGACACACACACATACTCACACACGCACACACACACGCACACACATACACTCTTAACCTCTCGACTCCTACCCATTAGCCGCCTCTTACGACATTCAGGGACTTCTTGCCACGGACGTATTCTTATCTCTGCGAGCCGAACGGACATACACACACACTCACACACACACGCACGATAATACGCAGACACACACACGAACACACGCACACGCACACACATACACTCTTCACCTCTTCGCCTTATTCTTCTCTTACTTCAGGCAGGGCCTTCTTGCCTCGGCCGTATTCTTATCTTTGCAAGCCAAACGGACACACACACATATACACACACACTCACACACGCACAAACAAACGCGCACACACACACACACACATACACTCTTCACCTCTCGACTCCTATTCATTAGTCGCCTCTTACGACAGGCAGGGACTTCTTGCCACGGCCGTGTTCTTATCTCTGCAAGCCGAACGGACACACACACACTCACACACACACACACACACGCACACACTCACACACACACGCACACACACACAAACACACTCTTCACCTCTCGACTCCTACCCATTAGTCGCCTCTTACGACAGGCATGGACTTATTGCCTCGGCCGTATTCTAATCTCTGCGAGCCAAACGGACACACACACATACTCACACACGCACACACACACGCTCACACGCACACACACATACACTCTTCACGTCTCGACTCCTACCTATTAGTCGTCTCTTAGGACAGGCAGGGCCTTCTTGCCTCGGTCGTGTTCTTATTTCTGCAAGCCGAACAGACACACACATATACTTACACACGCACACACACACGCACACACGCACACACACATACAAATCTTCACCTCTCGACTCCTACCTATTAGTCGCCTTTTACGATAGGCAGGGCCTTCTTGCCTCTGCCGTATTCTTATCTCTGCAAGCCAAACGGACATACACACATACACACACACTCACACACGCACACACACGCACACAGCCACACACACACATACACTCTTCACCTCTCGACTTCTACCCATTAGTCGCCTCTTACGACAGGCAGGGCCTTCTGGCCACGGCCGTGTTCTTATCTCTGCGAGCCGACCGCACACACACACTCAAACACACATACACACACACTTACACGCACACAGGCACACACGCACACACAAACACACGCACACGCACACGCACACGCACACGCACACACTCTCCACCTCTCGACGCCTATCCAATAGTCGCCTCTTAATACAGCCAGGGCCTCTTTGCCATGGACGTATTCTTATCTCTGCGGGCCGAACGGATACACACACACTCACACACACACACACATACACTCTTAACCTCTCGACTCCTACCCATTAGTCGCCTCTTACGACATTCAAGGACTTCTTGCCACGGACGTATTCTTATCTCTGCAAGCCGAACAGACACACACACATACTCACACACGCGCACACACACGCACACACGCACATACACATACACTCTTCACCTCTCGACTCCTACCTATTAGTCGCCCCTTACAACAGGCAGGGCCTTCTTGCTACAGCCATGTTCTTATCTCTGCGAGCCGACCGCACACACACACACTCACACACACACGCACGCTCACACGCAGATACACACACGCACACACGCACACGCACACGCACACGCACACACTCTCCACCTCTTGACTCCTACCTATTAGTCGCCTCTTACGACAGGCAGGGCCTTCTTGCCTCGGCCGTGTTCTTATCTCTGCAAGCCGAACGGACACACACACATACTCACACACGCACACACACACGCACACGCACACACACATACACTCTTCACCTCTCGACTCCTACCTATTAGTCGCCCCTTACAACAGGCAGGGCCTTCTTGCTACAGCCATGTTCTTATCTCTGCGAGCCGAACGGACATACACACACATTCACACACACACGCACGCTCACACGCAGACACACACACGCACACACGCACACGCACACGCACACGCACACACTCTCCACCTCTCGACTCCTACCTATTAGTCGTCTCTTAGGACAGGCAGGGCCTTCTTGCCTCGGCCGTGTTCTTATCTCTGCAAGCCGAACAGACACACACACATACTTACACACGCACACACACACGCACACACGCACACACACATACAACTCTTCACCTCTCGACTCCTACCTATTAGTCGCCTTTTACGATAGGCAGGGCCTTCTTGCCTCTGCCGTATTCTTATCTCTGCAAGCCAAACGGACATACACACATACACACACACTCACACACGCACACACACGCACACAGCCACACGCACACACACATACACTCTTCACCTCTCGACTCCTACCTATTAGTCGCCCCTTACAACAGGCAGGGCCTTCTTGCTACAGCCATGTTCTTATCTCTGCGAGCCGACCGCACACACACACACTCACACACACACATACACACACACTTACACGCACACAGGCACACACGCACACACAAACACACGCACACGCACACGCACACGCACACACTCTCCACCTCTCGATTCCTATCCAATAGTCGCCTCTTAATACAGCCAGGGCCTCTTTGCCATGGACGTATTCTTATCTCTGCGGGCCGAACGGAAACACACACACTCACACACACACACACACACACACATACACTCTTAACCTCTTGACTCCTACCCATTAGTCGCCTCTTACGACATTCAAGGACTTCTTGCCACGGACGTATTCTTATCTCTGCAAGCCGAACAGACACACACACATACTCACACACGCGCACACACACGCACACACGCACACACACATACACTTGCTACAGCCATGTTCTTATCTCTGCGAGCCGAACGGACATACACACACACTCACACACACACGCACGCTCACACGCAGACACACACACGCACACACGCACACGCACACGCACACGCACACACTCTCCACCTCTCGACTCCTACCTATTAGTCGTCTCTTAGGACAGGCAGGGCCTTCTTGCCTCGGCCGTATTCTTATCTCTGCAACCGAACGGACACACACACATACTCACACACGCACACACACACGCACACACATACACTCTTAACCTCTCGACTCCTACCCATTAGCCGCCTCTTACGACATTCAGGGACTTCTTGCCACGGACGTATTCTTATCTCTGCGAGCCGAACGGACATACACACACTCACACACACACGCACGCTCATACGCAGACACACACACGAACACACGCACACGCACACGCACACACATACACTCTTCACCTCTTCGCCTTATTCTTCTCTTACTTCAGGCAGGGCCTTCTTGCCTCTGCCGTATTCTTATCTTTGCAAGCCAAACGGACACACACACATATACACACACACTCACACACGCACAAACAAACGCGCACACACACACACACACATACACTCTTCACCTCTCGACTCCTATTCATTAGTCGCCTCTTACGACAGGCAGGGACTTCTTGCCACGGCCGTGTTCTTATCTCTGCAAGCCGAACGGACACACACACACTCACACACACACACACGCACACACTCACACACACACGCACACACACACAAACACACTCTTCACCTCTCGACTCCTACCCATTAGTCGCCTCTTACGACAGGCATGGACTTATTGCCTCGGCCGTATTCTAATCTCTGCGAGCCGAACGGACACACACACATACTCACACACGCACACACACACGCTCACACGCACACACACATACACTCTTCACGTCTCGACTCCTACCTATTAGTCGTCTCTTAGGACAGGCAGGGCCTTCTTGCCTCGGTCGTGTTCTTATTTCTGCAAGCCGAACAGACACACACATATACTTACACACGCACACACACACGCACACACGCACACACACATACAAATCTTCACCTCTCGACTCCTACCTATTAGTCGCCTTTTACGATAGGCAGGGCCTTCTTGCCTCTGCCGTATTCTTATCTCTGCAAGCCAAACGGACATACACACATACACACACACTCACACACGCACACACACGCACACAGCCACACACACACACATACACTCTTCACCTCTCGACTTCTACCCATTAGTCGCCTCTTACGACAGGCAGGGCCTTCTGGCCACGGCCGTGTTCTTATCTCTGCGAGCCGACCGCACACACACACTCACACACACACATACACACACACTTACACGCACACAGGCACACACGCACACACAAACACACGCACACGCACACGCACACGCACACGCACACACTCTCCACCTCTCGACGCCTATCCAATAGTCGCCTCTTAATACAGCCAGGGCCTCTTTGCCATGGACGTATTCTTATCTCTGCGGGCCGAACGGATACACACACACTCACACACACACACACATACACTCTTAACCTCTCGACTCCTACCCATTAGTCGCCTCTTACGACATTCAAGGACTTCTTGCCACGGACGTATTCTTATCTCTGCAAGCCGAACAGACACACACACATACTCACACACGCGCACACACACGCACACACGCACATACACATACACTCTTCACCTCTCGACTCCTACCTATTAGTCGCTCCTTACAACAGGCAGCGCCTTCTTGCTACAGCCATGTTCTTATCTCTGCAAGCCAAACGGACACACACACATATACACACACACTCACACACGCACAAACAAACGCGCACACACACACACACACACACATACACTCTTCACCTCTCGACTCCTATTCATTAGTCGCCTCTTACGACAGGCAGGGACTTTTTGCCTCGGCCGTATTCTAATCTCTGCGAGCCGAACGGACACACACACATACTCACACACGCACACACACACGCTCACACGCACACACACATACACTCTTCACGTCTCGACTCCTACCCATTAGTCGCATCTTACGACAGGCAGGAACTTCTTGCCACGGCCGAGTTCTTATCTCTGTGAGCCGAACGGACACACACATACATACACACACACACTTACACACGCACACACAAAGGAACAAACACACACACACATACACTCTTTATCTCTCGACTCCTACCAATTAGTCGCTCCTTACAGCAAGCATGGCCTTCTTGCCTCGGCCGTATTCTTATCTCTGCAAGCCAAACAGACACACACACATACACACACACACACTTACACACGCACACACACGCACACACACACACACACATACACTCTTCACCTCTCGACTCCTACCCATTATTCTTCTCTTACGACAGGCAGGGCCTTCTTGCCTCGGCCGTATTCTTATCTCCGCAAGCCAAACGGACACACACACACATATACACACACTCTCACACACGTACAAACACACGCACGCACACACGCACATACACTCTTCACCTCTCGACTCCTATTCATTAGTCGCCACTTACGACAGGCATGGATTTATTGCCTCGGCCGTATTCTAATCTCTGCGAGCCGAACGGACACACACATACATACACACACACACACTCACACACATACACACACACACTTACAAACACACACACGCACACACGCACACGCACACGCACACACGCACGCACACACGCACACACACATACAGTCTTCACCTCTCGACTCCTATCTATTAGTCGCCTTTTACGACAGGCAGGGCCTTCTTGCCTCGGCCGTGTTCTTATCTCTGCAAGCCGAACGGACACACACACACACGCACACACATACACACAAACACACGCACACAGGCACACACACACACACACATACACTCTTCACCTCTCGACTCCTACTTATTAGTCGCCCCTTACAAGAGGCAGGGCCTTCTTGCCTCGGCCGTATTCTTATCTCTGCAAGCCAAACAGACACACACACACACATACACACACACTTACACACGCACACACACCCACACACGCACACACACACACACATACACTCTTCACCTCTCGACTCCTACCCATTAGTCGTCTCTTACGACAGGCAGGGCCTTCTTGCCACGGCCGTGTTCTCATATCTGCGAGCCGACCGGAAACACACACACTGACACACACACATACACACACACACTCACACAGGCACGCACAAACGCACACACACACATACACTCTTCACCTATCGACTTCTACCCATTATTCTCCTCTTACGATAGGCAGGGAGTTCTTGCCACGGCCGTGTTCTTATCTCTGCAAGTCGAACGGACACACACACACATACTCACACACGCACAGTCACACGCACAAACGCACACACACATAAACTCTCCACCTCTCGACTCCTACTTATTAGTCGCCCACTCTTCACCTCTCGACTTCTACCCATTGGTCGCCCCGTACGATTTGCATGGCCTTCTTGCCACGGCTGTTTTCTTATCTCTGCGAGCCGAAGGGACACACACACATACACACACACACACTGACAAACACACACACACACACGCACGCACACACGCACACACACATATACTCACACATACACAATCACGCACACACGCACACACACATACATTCTTCACCTCTCGACTCCTACCTACTAGTCGCCTCTTACGATAGGCAGGGCCTTCTTGCCTCGGCCGTGTTCTTATTTCTGCAAGCCGAACTAACACCCACACACACACATACACTCTTCACCTCTCGACTCCTACTTATTAGCCCATTACAAGAGGCAGGGCCTTCTTGCCTCGGCCGTATTCTTATCTCTGCAAGCCAAACAGACACACACTGTTGCCGAGAGGGGGCATTTGGGCCTGTAGGACCCATCGCCGGCTCTTCGGGCTTCTTCCTATCCCCGGAATTGGATCGGGTATTCACCATCTTTGGTTTGTCGCTGGTAGAAAGGTTAAATACTACCGCTGTTATAAATAACAGTTCCAGTGACAAATATCTGTTATAGGTAACGGTTCCAAGGAACAGTTACAAAGTAACAGAGCAAAAATGGAAAACAGATAGGTAAAAATGATCTAAGTATTCCTTGACTTACGGAAGGAATAACTTAGTAAACAATTAAATTAAATGGTATAAAAATATAATGCAAAGAAAAAAATGTTTCTAAGTGTTTCTTGACTTACGGAAGAAACAACTTAGGACAGAAATATAGATAAATGAAATATGTAAATGTGAGAGTAAAATATGGAAATATTTCTAAGTGTTTCTTGACTTACGGAAGAAACGACTTAGAGTGGAAAAATAAAATACTCAAAATATAAAACGAGAAATGCAAAAATGAAACAGATTATAGAAATATGTCTAAGTGTTTCTTGACTTACGGAAGAAACAACTTAGAACAGAAAATAAACAAGAGAATCAAATATGGTAAAATAAATGCACAAATATTTATAAGTGTTTCTTGGCTTACGGAAGAAACGACTTAGCAAAAAAAAAAATGGAAAAATGAAAATAGACAAATATATAAGTATTTTCTTAACTTACGGAAGAAAATATCTTAGATAAAATATCAGAAATAATAATGCGATTTGAAAATATTTCTAAGGGTTCTTTTGACTTACCGGAAAAGAACGACTTAGACACACAATAAAATAACAAGTCAGATATCAGAGAAATACTTCTAAGAGCTCTTTGACTTACCAAAAAGAACTACTTAGATACAAAGTACAAAATCAAATATATAAAATGAAAAAAAGCAAGATAAATATTTCTAAGTGTTACGGAAGAACAACTTAGACACAAAATACAAGAAAAATAAACAATCAAAATATTCAAATAAAATATCAAACAATCAGTACATGAACAAATATAGATTAATGGAATATTCTAACCTGAAAAGGTCTGAATATACAATAATGCTAAAATAAACAAAAATGGTATATAGGAAATCAGAAATAAAACAATAACTTAGTTGGAACAATAATAGCACCGACTAGGTCTACAGTAGAAGAGGCAAGCTCGACTGACTGATGAGAGAAAATCTACCTGCTTTTATGTAAAACAAATCCATTGTTTTACGTAGCGAAAGTGGAATTTCCCTGCATCGAATCAATTAGAAATTTGGATTTGGCCAACCTTGGAATTCCCAAATATCCAAATTCCTTGATGCGTCGAGGACATCCCCCCTCCTCTGAAAGACCTAACGGTGCTAAGAAAATTTATTAAAACAATAGAAAAATACAATTTAAGAATCAAAAAAAAATACAATAATAAAATTTTTACCCTAAAAGAATATAATGTAAAAGACTTAAGATAAAAAAAAAACTAAGATATTGTACTTAAGATATTTGAACTTAATTGTATATGGTCCAGTAGGCCCAGGTGGTCCAGGTGTGCCGGGTGGCTCGTCTGCTTCCGTCAGGGCTACTTTATTCACCCTGAGGAGGTCCTACGACGTCGTGAAGATATAAGGCTACTCAATTCACCTTGATATCTCCACGTGTCGTAATGGGACCTTATCCTTGGTCATCTTTGGCGGTCGGCTGCGCTGTGGTTCCTTCATCCCGTCCGTCCGGAGGGGTCAGGGTCCTATGGTCAGCATCGTCCACCATCGTGAACTCTTGGAGGAGATTCTCTTCAATCTCGCTCCTGGGTACGTCTTCGGAGGTTTGCTGCTCGCGTCTCCGAAGTCGTTTCTTTCTCTTGTGTGTCCGGTGACTTCTCCGGATTTCCTCTCGGAGTGGTATGTCGACCGGACCGTCGAGGATGGGGTCGGTGTCCTCCTCCTCGTCGCCGTGCTCCATTGTCTCTATCAATAGAAGGCATTCGGCGTCTGGCATGTCGTCTGCTGTCAGGGTAGGTTCTTCCTCCTCGTCGACGTCCTCTATCGTCTCTAGTAATGGAACGCCGTAGGCTTCTTCTTCGGGTGTGCCTGTACTGATGTCCGCTGTTTCGGTTTCTTCAGTGGTCAGCTGACGTGGACGGTTGTCTAATACTTCATTGTTCTCTTGGGTTGACTGCTCTGCTTGTTGGGATGGGGTTTGATGGAATTCCAGCTGTTGTGGTTTGGCTTGCCTTTCTGCTGGGGTCGCCCAGTAGATGGTGGTTCGGCAGGCAGTACCAGCGTGTAGACATTTTCGGGGTATGTCTACATTGGCCTCTTCCTGCTCCAACCAAGGCATCCCTAACACAACGTCGTGGTTCAAATCCTCCATAACCATGCAGTTTACAGTCGTGTCCAGAGTGTCAATGTTCATATTGACTGCAGCAGTCCCTAAGGTGCGGGATGTGCTGCCCGTGCATGCCAGCTGAACCAGTCCTGGTCCTCGGTGCAGGTCCCGTCTCTGGATCAACCTCTGGTGAACGAAGTTCCCGGAGGCACCGGTGTCGACCAAAATCTTCACTTGCTGCCCGTTGATCCTTCCATAGAGTTGGGGGAGGCCTGCTGTCGAGGGTTTTACCTGAATAGGATTCAGTTGGGGCACCATCTTCACAACAGGGTTCAGTTGGCGCCCCTGTTGGCGTTTCCCTGGTTCTGAGGTAGTGGAGGTGGTGGTTGACTCATCGGTGGCATCCTGAACTGTCCGCTGGGGTTCCTCCATTCGTCTATCGCCTCAGGGTGTCGTGGAGCGTTATCCTGACGTGGGGGACGGTACGGCTGTTGTTGCTGCTGGGGTTTGCCGGTCCGGCGGATGTCAGATTCCATGCCCTGGGCGATTGTCAGAAGGTCTTCCTCGGTCCTGGGGATGTTCGCTCTCAGGCAGATCGCGATGTCGGGTCTCAGTAAGTTCGCTATCGTTATACACCTCTGGTTCTCGGGGGTATGTGGCATGAGACGTCTGAATAAGGCAGATTTCTGGTTAATGAACTCCTCCGTGGATTCGTCTCTACGTTGATGTTCTCCATGAAGCTTCGACGTCAGGGTTGAAATTGCGGCAGGGTCATTGTATCTCCTTAGGAGACGGTCTCGAAATGTGGTGTATGGCAGGTCCGTGTATAAGAATTTCTGAGCCCATTTCTTCGCATCGCCGTGGAGGGAGTTGTCTATGAGGTAGTCGATCCATTGGTCCTCGTCTACGTTATGTTTGATTAAGAAATTCTCAGCTTTTTTCGAAAAGCTGAGCGGATTCTCGGTGTCCCGGCCTGAGAATTGAGGGGGCTTCGTATATGTAATCCTGGGCTTCGGTGGCTCAGGTTGAGGCATCTGGGGTGAGTAGTGGATAGGGCCGTCATCGCTTGCATTAGGGCAGAGATAAAGTCAGCTGTGGAAGGCTGGCTTGAAGACGGTCCTGGGGTCGTGGATTCGGATTTTGTGGGTTGGGCGCCATGTTGCCGAGAGGGGGCATTTGGGCCTGTAGGACCCATCGCCGGCTCTTCGGGCTTCTTCCTATCCCCGGAATTGGATCGGGTATTCACCATCTTTGGTTTGTCGCTGGTAGAAAGGTTAAATACTACCGCTGTTATAAATAACAGTTCCAGTGACAAATATCTGTTATAGGTAACGGTTCCAAGGAACAGTTACAAAGTAACAGAGCAAAAATGGAAAACAGATAGGTAAAAATGATCTAAGTATTCCTTGACTTACGGAAGGAATAACTTAGTAAACAATTAAATTAAATGGTATAAAAATATAATGCAAAGAAAAAAATGTTTCTAAGTGTTTCTTGACTTACGGAAGAAACAACTTAGGACAGAAATATAGATAAATGAAATATGTAAATGTGAGAGTAAAATATGGAAATATTTCTAAGTGTTTCTTGACTTACGGAAGAAACGACTTAGAGTGGAAAAATAAAATACTCAAAATATAAAACGAGAAATGCAAAAATGAAACAGATTATAGAAATATGTCTAAGTGTTTCTTGACTTACGGAAGAAACAACTTAGAACAGAAAATAAACAAGAGAATCAAATATGGTAAAATAAATGCACAAATATTTATAAGTGTTTCTTGGCTTACGGAAGAAACGACTTAGCAAAAAAAAAAAATGGAAAAATGAAAATAGACAAATATATAAGTATTTTCTTAACTTACGGAAGAAAATATCTTAGATAAAATATCAGAAATAATAATGCGATTTGAAAATATTTCTAAGGGTTCTTTTGACTTACCGGAAAAGAACGACTTAGACACACAATAAAATAACAAGTCAGATATCAGAGAAATACTTCTAAGAGCTCTTTGACTTACCAAAAAGAACTACTTAGATACAAAGTACAAAATCAAATATATAAAATGAAAAAAAGCAAGATAAATATTTCTAAGTGTTACGGAAGAACAACTTAGACACAAAATACAAGAAAAATATACAATCAAAATATTCAAATAAAATATCAAACAATCAGTACATGAACAAATATAGATTAATGGAATATTCTAACCTGAAAAGGTCTGAATATACAATAATGCTAAAATAAACAAAAATGGTATATAGGAAATCAGAAATAAAACAATAACTTAGTTGGAACAATAATAGCACCGACTAGGTCTACAGTAGAAGAGGCAAGCTCGACTGACTGATGAGAGAAAATCTACCTGCTTTTATGTAAAACAAATCCATTGTTTTACGTAGCGAAAGTGGAATTTCCCTGCATCGAATCAATTAGAAATTTGGATTTGGCCAACCTTGGAATTCCCAAATATCCAAATTCCTTGATGCGTCGAGGACAACACACATACACACACGCTTACACGCGCACACACACGCACACACGCACACACACACATACACTCTTCACCTCTCGACTCCTACTTATTAGTCGCCCATTACAAGAGGCAGGGCCTTCTTGCCTCGGCCTTATTCTAATCTCTGCAAGCCAAACAGACACACACACATACACACACGCTTACACGCGCACACACACGCACACACACACATACACTCTTCACCTCTCGACTCCTACCTATTAGTCGCCTCTTACGATAGGCAGGGCCTTCTTGCCTCGGCCGTGTTCTTATTTCTGCAAGCCGAACTAACACGCACACACACACATACACTCTTCACCTCTCGACTCCTACTTATTAGCCCATTACAAGAGGCAGGGCCTTCTTGCCTCGGCCGTATTCTTATCTCTGCAAGCCAAACAGACACACACACATACACACACGCTTACACGCGCACACACACGCACACACGCACACACACACATACACTCTTCACCTCTCGACTCCTACTTATTAGTCGCCCATTACAAGAGGCAGGGCCTTCTTGCCTCGGCCTTATTCTAATCTCTGCAAGCCAAACACACACACACACATACACACACACTTACACATGCATACACACGCACACACGCACACACACACATACACTCTTCACCTCTCGACTCCTACCCATTAGTCGCCTCTTACGACATTCAGGGACTTCTTGCCACGGCCGTGTTCTTATCTCTGCGAGCCGAACGGACACACACACTCTTACACACACACGAACGCACACACGCACACACACACGCACACACGCACACACGCACACGCACACACTCTCTACCTCTCGACTCCTATCCATTAGTCGCCTCTTAAGACAGGCAGGGCCTTCTTGCCACAGCCGTATTTTTATCTCTGCGAGCCGAGCGGACACACACACATACACTCTTTACCTCTCGACTCCTACCTTTTAGTCGCCTCTTACGAGAGGCTGAGCCTTCTTGCCCCGGCCGTGTTCTTACCTCTGCGAGCCGAACGGACACACACACACTCTTACACACACACGCACGCACACACGCACACACACACGCACACACGCACACGTACACGCACACGCACACACTCTCCACCTCTCGACTCCTATCCATTAGTCGCCTCTTAAGACAGGCAGGGCCTTCTTGCCACGGCCGTATTTTTATCTCTGCAAGCCGAAAGGATACACACTCACACACACACGCACGCACACACTCACACACGCAGAAACACACGCACACACGCACACGTACACGCACACGCACACACTCTCCACCTCTCGACTCCTACCCATTAGTCGCCTCTTAGGACAGGCAGGGACTTCTTGCCACGGCCAAGTTTTTATTTTTGCGAGCCGAACGGACACACACACTCACACACACACGCACGCACACACGCACACACACGCACAGACACACACACACAAATATACTCTTCACTTCTCGACTCCTACCCATTAGACGCCTCTTACGACAGGCATTTCCTTCTTGCCTCGGCCGTATTCTAATCTCTGCGAGCCGAACGGACACTTACATACATACACACACACACTTACACACGCACACACAAACGAACACACACACACACATACACTCTTCATCTCTCGACTCCTACCAATTAGTCGCTCCTTACAACAAGCATGGCCTTCTTGCCACGGCCGTATTCTTATCTCTGCAAGCCGAACGGACACACACACCCATACACACACATACACACACACACTCACACACGCACGCACACACGCATACACACACAAATACACTCTTCACCTCTCGACTCCTACCCATTAGTCACCTCTTACGACAGGCATGGCCTACTTGCCTCGGCCGTATTCTAATCTCTGCCAGCCGAATGGACACACACATACATACACACTGTATCGTTATAAACGTCACATCTCTATTAATTTATATTTTAATAATTATTTCATTTTAATTTCTTTATTAATTTATTAATTTCTTTACCTTCAGTTTAATTTTTACTATTTTTTTATTTATAAAAATAGTTGGCGCCCCCTGTTTTTCTCTTCTTCCCCTGTCTTTATTTTTTTTCTCTCTTTCTGTCCCATAGAATAAATATTGGCCCTCTCACTTTTGTTCGGCAGACTATTCTGTTCCGTGTTGACTGACACGCTAGTTTCATGATATCTATAGCAACATCCTATGACATCTGTGCTAACCTCATTCAGTCTCCCACTTTCTGTCAAAACAACTTTTCTGTAGTGGGATTATTTTTTGCTTTTTTTGAAATTTATAAAAGAAGGCAAAAATTATTATAAGACTCATTTTTATGGTCTACAAATTCTCTTGGGGTAAGTACTTTCATTGTGATATTTATTCTATAATTCTGACCGCATTTCCAATGTAACCTTACTTTCTTTCGAAAGCACATTTTTTTTCTGATATATGCATTAGGACTCTTTAACAGAATTTAACTAAGTAGTAACATTCATATTTCATTTTATCCTTGCCATACGCTATTTGTTTAAGTGTAATTTTGTAAGATGGCAAGGAAGTTAAACCTTTCTTTTTAATGTGTTTCTTACGCAAGTTGTTTCTTATCCTTTTAGTTTATTGGAGATATCAAAACTTTATTGGTTTACTGGATATTTTATTGGGTTTGTTGGACACGTCAAAACTTAATTGGAGTTGTTGAATTTATTGGTTTATTGGACACCAAAACTTAGTCAGGACATACAGCCACGTGTTACTGAAGCTCTCCAGAAGCCACAAATTCTAATTGAAGGACCCAACAGCTAGAACACACAAGCAGCCCATCGAAGCAATAAGTAACACTTACTAACTGTTAAGCTTTGGCAGGGTTAATTATTGGTTTTTCATTCATTTAAAAAAGTATGTTTGGTTAAGAATTGTCTTATTTGCTATCAACTGAGAACTCAGGTTCAATCCCTAGTTTAAGACAAGACGAACTCACCCTTGAGGTACTGAGCTAGGCAAGGTATAGACGATATGCTCCCACGGTTGATTGAGGTATTATTTTTACAATAGTACTTCAATTCTCTTTGGTAGTCTTATCGTTACAACACACACACTCACAGACGCACAAACACACACACACACGCACACACACAAATACACTCTTCACCTCCCGACTCCTACCCATTAGTGGCCTCTTACGACAGGCATGGACTAATTGCCTCGGCCGTATTCTAATCTCTGCGAGCCGAACGGACACACACATACATACACACACACACACATTTACACACGCACACACACACACACACACATACACTCTTCGCCTCTCGACTCCTATCCATTAGTCGCCTCTTACGACAGGCATGGCCTTCTTGCCATTGCTGTTTTCTTATCTCTGCGAGCCGAAGGGACACACATACACACACACACACACGCACGCACACATACACTCTTCGGCTCTCGACTCCTACACATTGGTCGCCCCGTACGATTTGCATGGCCTTCTTACCACGGCTGTTTTCTTATCTCTGCGAGTCGAAGGGACACACACACATACACACACACACACACTCACAAATACACACACACACACGCACCCACACACACATACATTCTTCACCTCTCGACTGCTACCTATTAGTAGCCTCTTACGACAGGCAGGGCCTTCTTGCCTCGATCGTGTTCTTATTTCTGCAAGCCGAACTAACACACACATACTCACACACGCACTCACATGCACACACGCACACACACACATACACTCTTCACCTCTCGACTCCTACTTATTAGTCGCCCATTACAAGAGGCAGGGCCTTCTTGCCTCGGCCGTATTCTAATCTCTGCATGCCAAACACACACACACACACATACACATACACTTACACATGCACACACACGCACACACGCACACACACACACATACACTCTTCACCTCTCGACTCCTATCCATTAGTTGCCTCTTAAGACAGGCAGGGCCTTCTTGCCACGGACGTATTCTTATCTCTGCGAGCCGAACGGACACACACACACACACACTTGCACACACACACACATACAGTCTTCACCTCTCGACTCCTACCTATTAGTAGCCTCTTACGACAGGCAGGGCCTTCTTGCCTTGGACGTGTTCTTATCTCTGCAAGCCGAACTAACACACACACGCACACACAAACGCGCACACATAAACTCTTCACCTCTTGACTCCTACTTATTAGTCGCTCCTACAAGAGGCAGGGCCTTCTTGCCTCGGCCGTATTCTTATCTCTGCAAGCCAAACAGACACACACACACACATACACACACACACTTACACACTTCACCTCTCGACTCCTACCTATTAGTAGCCTCTTACGATGGGCAGGGCCTTCTTGCCTCGATCGTGTTCTTATTTCTGCAAGCCGAACTAACACACGCACATACTCACACACGCAAACACACACGCACACACGCACACACACACATACACACTTCACCTCTCGACTCCTACTTATTAGTCGCCCATTACAAGAGGCAGGGCCTTCTTGCCTCGGCCGTATTCTTATCTCTGCAAGCCAAACAGACACACACACATACACACTCGCTTACACACGCACACACACGCACACACGCACACACACATACACTCTTCACCTCTCGACTTCTACCCATTAGTCGCCTCTTACGACAGGCAGGACCTTCTTGCCACGGCCGTGTTCTTATCTCTGCAAGCCGAACTAACACACACACACACGCACACACATGCACACACGCACACACACACATACACTCTTCACCTCTCGACTCCTACATATTAGTCGCCCATTACAATAGGCAGGGCCTTCTTGCCTCGGCCGTATTCTAATCTCTGCAAGCCAAACACACACACACATACACATACACTTACACATGCACACACACGCACACACGCACACACACACATACACTCTTCACCTCTCGACTCCTATCCATTAGTCGCCTCTTAAGACAGGCAGGGCCTTCTTGCCACGGACGTATTCTTATCTCTGCGAGCGGAACGGACACACACACACACACACTTGCACACACACACACAAACACACACATATACGCTTCACCTCTCGACTCCTACCCATTAGTCGCCTCTTACGACATTCATTGACTTCTTGCCACGGCCGTGTTCTTATCTCTGCGAGCCGAACGTTCACACATACACTCTTATATACACACGCACGCACACACGCACACACACATGCACACACGCACACACGCACACGCACACACTCTCCACCTCTCGACTCCTATCCATTAGTCGCCTCTTAAGATAGGCAGAACCTTCTTGCCACGGCCGTATTTTTATCTCTGCGAGCCGAGCGGACACACACACACACACAGTCACACACACACATACACTCTTTACCTCTCGACTCCTACCTTTTAGTCGCCTCTTACGAGAGGCAGGGCCATATTGCCCCGGCCGTGTTCTTACCTCTGCGAGCCGAACGGACACACACACACTCTTACACACACACGCACGCACACACGCATCCACAAACGCACACACGCACACGTACACGCACACGCACACACTCTCCACTTCTCGACTCCTATCCATTAGTCGCCTCTTAAGACAGGCAGGGCCTTCTTGCCACGGCCGTATTTTTATCTCTGCAAGCCGAACGGATACACACTCACACACACGCACGCATACACTCACACATGCACAAACACACGCACACACGCACACGTACACGCACACGCACACACTCTCCACCTCTCGACTCCCACCCATTAGTCGCCTCTTAGGACAGGCATGGACTAATGGCCTCGGCCGTATTCTAATCTCTGCGAGCCGAACGGACACACACATACATACACACACACACATTTACACACGCACACACACACACATACACTCTTCGCCTCTCGACTCCTAACCATTAGTCGCCTCTTACGACAGGCATGGCCTTCTTGCCACCGCTGTTTTCTTATCTCTGCGAGCCGAAGGGACACACATACACACACACACACACACGCACGCACACATACACTTTTAGGCTCTCGACTCCTACCCATTAGTCGCCCCGTACGATTTGCATGGCCTTCTTACCACGGCTGTTTTCTTATCTCTGCGAGTCAAAGGGACACACACACATACACACACACACTCACAAATACACACACACATACGCACGCACACACACATACATTCTTCACCTCTCGACTCCTACCTATTAGTCGCCTCTTACGACAGGCAGGGGCTTCTTGCCTCGGCCGTGTTCTTATCTCTGCAAGCCGAACTAACACACACACACCCACACACACACACACACAAACGCGCACACATAAACTCTTCACCTCTCGACTCCTACTTATTAGTCGCCCCTTACAAGCTGGAGGGCCTTCTTGCCTCGGCCGTATTCTTATCTCTGCAAGCCAAACGGACACACACACACATACACACACACTTACTCACGCACACACACACACATACACTCTTCACCTCTAGACTCCTACCCATTAGTCGCCTCTTACGACAGGCAGGGCCTTCTTGCCACGGATGTGTTCATATCTCTGCAAGCCGACCGGACACACACACACTGACACACACTCATACACACACACAGACACTCACACACGCACGCACACACCCACACACACATACACTCTTCACCTCTCGACTCCTACCCATTATTCTCCTCTTACGACAGGCAGGGTCTTCTTGCCACGGCCGCGTTCTTATCTCTGCAAGCCTAACGGACACACACACACACACGCACACACAAACACACGCACACACTTTCCACCTCTCGACTTCTATCCATTAGTCGCCTCTTAAGACAGGCAGGGCCTTCTTGCCACGGACGTATTCTTATCTCTGCGAGCCGAACGGACACACACACACTCGCACACACACACACATACACGCTTCACCTCTCGACTCCCACCCATTAGTCGCCTCTTACGACATTCAGGGACTTCTTGCCACGGCCGTGTTCTTATCTCTGCCAGCCGAACGGACACACACACACACGCACACACACGCACACGCACACACTTTCCACCTCTCGACTCCTATCCATTAGTCGCCTCTTAAGACAGACAGGGCCTTCTTGCCACGGCCGTATTCTTATCTCTGCGAGCCGAGCAGACACACACACACACACACATACACTCTTCACCTGTCGACTCCTACCTTTTAGTCGCCTCTTACGAGAGGCAGGGCCTTCTTGCCCCGCCATATTCTTATCTCTGCAAGCCGAACCGATACACACACTCACACACACACGCACGCATACACGCACACACACACGCACACATACACACACACACACAAATACACTCTTTATCTCTCGACTCCTACCCATTAGTCGCCTCTTACGACAGGCATGAACTAATTGCCTCCGCCGTATTCTAATCTCTGCAAGCCGAACGGACACACACATACATACACAGACACACTTACACACGCACACACACACATACACTTTTCACCTCTCGACTCCTAACTATTAGTCGCCCCGTACGATTTGCATGGCCTTCTTGCCACGGCTGTTTTCTTATCTCTGCGAGCCGAAGGGATACACACACACACACACACTCACAAACACACACACAGACGCACACGCACACACGCACGCTCACACGCACACACACATACACCCACACACACACACACGCACAAACACACACACACGCACACACACACACATACATTCTTCACCTCTCGACTCCTACCTATTAGTCGCCTCTTACGACAGGCAGGGCCTTCTTGCCTCGGCCGTGTTCTTATCTCTGCAAGCCGAATGGACACACACACATACTCACACAAGCACACACACACACAAACGCACACACACATACACTCTTCACCTCTTGACTCCTACCTATTAGTCGCCCCTTACAACAGGCAGGGTCTTCTTGCCTTGGCCGTATTCTTATCTCTGCAAGCCTCACGGACACACACACATACACACACACTCACACGCACACGCACACGCACACACTCTCCACCTCTCGACTCCTATCCATTAGTCGCCTCTTAAGACAGGCAGGGCCTTCTTGCCACGGACGTATTCTTATCTCTGCAAGCCGAACGGACACACACACATACTCACACACTCACACACACACGCACGCTCACACGCAGACACACACACGCACACACGCACACGCACACGCACACGCACACACTCTCCATCTCTCGACTCCTACCTATTAGTCGCCTCTTAGGACAGGCAGGGCCTTCTTGCCTCGGCCGTGTTCTTATCTCTGCAAGCCGAACGGACACACACACATATTCACACACGCACACACACACGCACACACATACACTCTTAACCTCTCGACTCCTACCCATTAGTCGCCTCTTACGACATTCAGGGACTTCTTGCCACGGACGTATTCTTATCTCTGCAAGCCGAACGGACACACACACATACTCACACACGCGCACACACACGCACACACGCACACACACATACATTCTTCACCTCTCGACTCCTACCTATTAGTCGCCTCTTACAACAGGCAGGGCCTTCTTGCTACAGCCATGTTCTTATCTCTGCGAGCCGAAAGGACATACACACACACTCACACACACTTACACACGCACACACAAAGGAACAAACACACACACACATACACTCTTTATCTCTCGACTCCTACCCATTAGTCGCTCCTTACAGCAAGCATGGCCTTCTTGCCACGGCCGTATTCTTATCTATGCAAGCCGAACAGACACACACCCATACACACACACACACACACTTACACACGCACAAACACATACACACGTACACACAAACGAACACACGCACACACACACGTACACTCTTCATCTCTCGACTCCTACCCATTAGTCGCTCCTTACAGCAAGCATGGCCTTCTTGCCTCGGCCGTATTCTTATCTCTGCAAGCCAAACAGACACACACACACATACACACACACACTTACACACGCACACATACGCATACACGCACACACACACACAGATACACTCTTCACCTCTCGACTCCTACCCATTAGTCGCCTCTTACGACAGGCAGGGCCTTCTTGCCCCGGCCGTGTTCTCATCTCTGTGAGCCGATCGGACACACACATTCTAACACACACACATACACACACACACTCACACACTCACGCACACACTCACAGACATACACACTCTTTACCTCTGGACTCCTACCCATTATTCTTCTCTTACGACAGGCAGGGCTTTCTTGCCTCGGCCGTATTCTTATCTCTGCAAGCCAAACGGACACACACACAAATACACACACACTCACAAACGCAAAAACACACGCGCACACACACACACACACATACACTCTTCACCTCTCGACTCCTATTCATTAGTCGCCTCTTACGACAGGCAGGGACTTCTTGCCACGGCCGTGTTCTCATCTCTGTGAGCCGATCGGACACACACACACTAACACACACAGATACACACACACTCACACACTCACGCACACACGCACAGACATACATACACTCTTCACCTCTCGACTCCTACCCATTATTCTTCTCTTACGACAGGCAGGGCCTTCTTGCCCCGGCCGTATTCTTATCTCTGCAAGCCAAACGGACACACACACATACACACACACACTTACACACGCACACATACGCATACACGCACACACACACATACACTCTTCACCTCTCGACTCCTACCCATTAGTCGCCTCTTACGACAGGCAGGGCCTTCTTGCCTCGGCCGTGTTCTTATCTCTGCAAGCCGAACGGACACACACACCCATACACACACACACTTACACACGCACAAACACATACACACGTACACACAAACGAACACACGCACACACACGTACACTCTTTATCTCTCGAATCCTACCCATTAGTCGCTCCTTACAGAAAGCATTGCCTTCTTGCCTCAGCCGTATTCTTATCTCTGCAAGCCAAACAGACACACACACATACACACACACACTTACACACGCACACACACGCACACACGCACACACACACATACACTCTTCACCTCTCGACTCCTACCCATTAGTCGCCTCTTACGACAGGCAGGGCCTTCTTGCCACGGCCGCGCTCTCATCTTTGTGAGCCGACTGGGCACACACACACTAACACACACACATACACACACACACTCACACACGCACGCACACACGCACAGACATACATACACTCTTCACCTCTCGATTCCTACCCATTATTCTTCTCTTACGACAGGCAGTGCCTTCTTTCCTCGGCCGTATTCTTATCTCTGCAAGCCAAACGGACACACACACAAATACACACACACTTACACACGCACAAACACACGCACACACACACACACACATACACTCTTCACCTCTCGACTCCTATTCATTAGTCGCCTCTTACGACAGGCAGGGCCTTTTTGCCACGGCCGTGCTCTCATCTCTGTGAGCCGACTGGACACACACACACTAACACACACACATACACACACACACTCACACACGCACGCACACACGCACAGACATACATACACTCTTTACCTCTCGATTCCTACCCATTATTCTTCTCTTACGACAGGCAGTGCCTTCTTTCCTCGGCCGTATTCTTATCTCTGCAAGCCAAACGGACACACACACAAATACACACACACTTACACACGCACAAACACACGCACACACACACATACACTCTTCACTTCTCGACTCCTACCCATTACTCGCCTCTTACGACAGGCATGGACTTATTGCCTCGGCCGTACTCTAATCTCTGCGAGCCGAACGGACACACACATACATACACACACACACTCACACACACACACGCACAAACGCACGCACACATACAATCTTCACCTCTTGACTACTATTCATTAGTCGCCTCTTACGACAGGCAGGGCCTTCCTGCCTCGGCCGTGTTCTTATCTCTGCAAGCCGAACGGACACACACACATACTCACACACACACACACACACGTACACACACACACACAAACACACTCTTCACCTCTCGACTCCTACCCATTAGTCGCCTCTTACGACAGGCATGGACTTATTGCCTCGGCCGTATTCTAATCTCTGCGAGCCGAACGGACACACACACATACTCACACACGCACACACACACGCTCACACGCACACACACACATACACTCGTCACGTCTCGACTCCTACCCATTAGTCGCATCTTACGACAGGCAGGAACTTCTTGCCACGGCCGAGTTCTTATCTCTGTGAGCCGAACGGACACACACATACATACGCACACACACTTACACACGCACACACAAAGGAACAAACACACACACACATACACTCTTTATCTCTTGAGTCCTACCAATTAGTCGCTCCTTACAGCAAGCATGGCCTTCTTGCCTCTGCCGTATTCTTATCTCTGCAAGCCAAACAGACACACACACATACACACACACACTTACACACGCACACACACGCACACACACACACACACATACACTCTTCACCTCTCGACTCCTACCCATTAGTCGCCTCCTACGACAGGCAGGGCCTTCTTGCCACGGCCGTGTTCTCATCTCTGTGAGCCGACCGGACACACACACACTGACACACACACATACACGCACACACTCACACACGCACGCACACACGCACAGACATACATACACTCTTCACCTCTCGACTCCTACCCATTATTCTTCTCTTACGACAGGCAGGGCCTTCTTGCCTCGGCCGTATTCTTATCTCCGCAAGCCAAACGGACACACACACACATATACACACACTCTCACACACGTACAAACACACGCACGCATACACGCACATACACTCTTCACCTCTCG
>NW_027311929.1:307500-310000 GCF_040954645.1 Diabrotica undecimpunctata | reverse complement strand
ACGCACACATACACACACACATACACTCTTCACCTCTCGACTCCTACCCATTAGTCGCCTCTTACGACAGGCAGGAACTTCTTGCCGCGGCCGACTTCTTATCTCTGTGAGCCGAACGGACACACACACTGACACACACGCACGCACACACACACACACAAATACACTCTTCACCTCTCGACTTCTACCCATTACTCGCCTCTTACGACAGGCATGGCCTTCTTGCCTCGGTCGTATTCTAATTTCTGCGAGCCGAACGGACACACACATACATACACACACACACTTACACACGAACACACAAAGGAACACACACACACACACACATACACTCTTCATCTCTCGACTCCTACTAATTAGTCGCTCTTTACAGCATGCATGGCCTTCTTGCCACGGCCGTATTCTTATCTATGCAAGCCGAACGGACACACACACCCATACACACACACACTTACACACGCACAAACACATACACACGTACACACAAACGAACACACGCACATACACACGTACACTCTTCATCTCTCGACTCCTACCCATTAGTCGCTCCTTACAGCAAGCATGGCCTTCTTGCCACGGACGTGGCACTCTCCACCTCTCGACTCCTATCCAATAGTCGCCTCTTACGAGAGGCAGGGCCTTCTTGCCCCGGCCGTATTCTTATCTCTGCAAGCCGAACGGATACAGAAACTCACACACACACGCACGCACACACGCACACACATACACACTCACACACGCACAAACACACGCACACACACACACATACACTCTTCACCTCTCGACTTCTACCCATTAGTCGCCTCTTACGACATTCAGGGACTTCTTGCCACGGCCGAGTTCTTATCTCTGCGAGCCGAACGGTCACACATACTCACACACACACGCACGAACACACGCACACACACACGCACACACACACACACACAAATACACTCTTCACCTCTCGACTCCTACCCATTAGACGCCTTTTACGACAGGCATGTCCTTCTTGCCTCGGCAGTATTCTAATCTCTGCGAGCCGAACGGACACACACACCCATACACACACACTCACACACGCACAAACACACACACACGCACACACACATACACTCTTCACCTCTCGACTCCTACACATTAAGCGCCTTTTACGACAGGCATGGCTTTCTAGCTACCGCTGTTTTCTTATCTCTGCGAGCCGAAGGGACAGACATACATACACACACACTCACACACACACACACGCACACACGCACACACACATACACTCTTCACCTATCGACTCCTACCTATTCGTCGCCCCATACAACAGGCGGTGCCTTCTTGCCTCGTCCGTATTTGTATCTCTGCAAGCCAGACGGACACACACACATACACACACACACACACTCACACACGCACACACACGCGCACACACGCACACACACACACACATACACTCTTTACCTCTCGACTCCTACCCATTAGTCGCCTCTTACGACAGGTAGGGCCTTCTTGCCTCGGCCGTGTTCTTATCTCTGCAAGCCAAGCGGACACACACACATACTCACACACGCACACACACGCACATACGCACACGCACACGCACACGCACACGCACACACTCTCCACCTCTCGACTTCTATCCATTAGTCGCCTCTTACGAGAGGCAGGGCCTTCTTGCCCTGGCCGTATTCTTATCTCTGCAAGCCGAACGGAGACACACACTCACACACATACGCACGCACTCACACACACACATACACACACACTTACACGCACACAGGCACACACGCACACACGCACACACGAACACACGCACACGCACACCCACACGCACACGCACACACTCTCCACCTCTCGACTCCTATCCAATAGTCGCCTCTTAATACAGCCAGGGCCTTCTTGCCACGGACGTATTCTTATCTCTGCGGGCCGAACGGATACACACACACTCACACACACACACACATACACTCTTAACCTCTCGACTCCTACCTATTAGTCGTCTCTTAGGACAGGCAGGGCCTTCTTGCCTCGGCCGTGTTCTTATCTCTGCAACCGAACGGACACACACACATACTCACACACGCACACACACACGCACACACATACACT
The DNA here is from genome assembly GCF_040954645.1 of Diabrotica undecimpunctata. NCBI lineage: Eukaryota > Metazoa > Arthropoda > Insecta > Coleoptera > Chrysomelidae > Diabrotica > Diabrotica undecimpunctata. The sequence continues at coordinate 307,921 of NW_027311929.1, read as the reverse complement.
CTTAACCTCTCGACTCCTACCCATTAGTTGCCTCTTACGACATTCAGGGACTTCTTGCCACGGACGTATTCTTATCTCTGCAAGCCGAACAGACACACACACATACTCACACACGCGCACACACACGCACACACGCACACACACATACACTCTTCACCTCTCGACTCCTACCTATTAGTCGCCCCTTACAACAGGCAGGGCCTTCTTGCTACAGACATGTTCTTATCTCTGCGAGCCAAACGGACATACACACACACTCACACACACACGCACGCTCATACGCAGACACACACACGAACACACGCACACGCACACGCACACACATACACTCTTCACCTCTTGGCCTTATTCTTCTCTTACTTCAGGCAGGGCCTTCTTGCCTCGGCCGTATTCTTATCTCTGCAAGCCAAACGTACACACA
>NW_027311929.1:290000-305000 GCF_040954645.1 Diabrotica undecimpunctata | reverse complement strand
CACACACTCTCCACCTCTCGACTCGACTTACGACAGGCAGGAACTTCTTGCCACGGCCGACTTCTAATCTCTGTGAGCCGAACGGACACCCACATTGACATACACGCATGCACACACACACACACACCCACACAAATACACTCTTCACCTCTCGACTCCTACCCATTAGTCGCCTCATACGACAGGTAGGGCTTTCTTGCCTCGGCCGTGTTCTTATCTCTGCAAACCAAACGGACACGCACACATACTCACACACGCACACACACACGCACACACACATACACTCTTCACCTCTTGACTCCTACCTTGTGATGTCCTCTCGTGGGAGTCACTATCCGGGTAGCTTTTAGACAGTCAGAGACAGAGTTCAAAATAAAAATAAAACTTTATTGTCTTCCTTAAATTAAATTGACAAAAATCCTATGTTCATATTTACAATTTGGTTTAGTGTTCTCAGTACCTGGCCTATTTATTCAAATTAAGCTTGACCTTGTCATATGGAACTAGTCTTATCGGCAAGCGAGTGTGTATCTGAAATTTTACGGTAACGTAGTATCGATTTAATAACAGCGGACGATAGGTACAAAGGAAGGAAAGGAACTCAACACGTCCCTTAAGTGATTCGGGTTAATAGGACACTCCTCGACAGTTTCAACACGACTGCTTCAGAGTACAGGTAGTGAAAAGCTCAACACGCTTTTCGGATAGCGGCGGTATGGGAGACGGAACAACTTGTGAACTCAACACGTCCACAAGCCGGGGTAGGGAAGAAGAGAACCTTCAGTCAACACCTGTCGATTCTGTCTCTATGAGGAAATGTTGCCGTTTATAAAGCGGAACTTTGCCCTTTCTACTGTCGATACACTCCTACTTCATGGGTTGGTTCGCGCGCACGCTGGTTTAACGGTGATGGCTTTGACTCATCGTTACAACCTATTAGTCGCCCCTTACAAAAGGCAAGGCCTTCTTGCCTTGGCCGTATTCTTATCTCTGCAAGCCAAACAAACACACACATACACACACACTCACACACGCACACACACGCACACACGCACACACACACACATATACACTCTTCACCACTCGACTCCTACCCATTAGTCGCCTCTTACGACAGGCAGGGCCTTCTTGCCACGGCCGTGTGTAACAGTCGTTACTTTTATTACAATTTAAATTAAAATAATAAACAATTTATATTAAAAATAATTTTAGAGATGTAGTATGGGTTGCCTAACTTTAAGTGTTCATTTGCCCATTAAGTGTGTATTGTTAATAATTTAAGTTGTCACTCTGTTCTAATTTGGTACCATTGCGGACCAGAGAGATGACAGGAGATTAGGGGGGAAGTGGAAAAATGGCTCTTCTTGGTTAATTAACTGTGAATTAAAATTCACTTTTGATCTAGAGTTTGAAGTGGTACACAACGGTGGCAGTTAGCGAAAGAAAATCCAATTATTGCATAGAATTTCCTTCACTTCAAGAAGTTGAATATTCTAAGTATACCATAACAATTTAATTGACGGTGTTTTCGGTAACTCGGGAAGTTGAAGTAAGATTTCTAGCACGGAATCAAGTAGCTATCTGGTAAATAATAATTTTTTATATTATAAACATTAGAGTACTTTATCTATATCCTATTATTCAGATTCATTATTTCATATTTTCATATAGTATTTTGTCCAAGCCATTATATTTTTACTCTATGTGAAGCAAGGTCACGCTACATCCGATTGAATGGGTTTTTTTATCTACCATAATTATCTTTTTGCTCCGGTTTCTTATGCTGAAAGAAACTTTCCTCACTTCTTCTTTGATTCCTTTTTATCAATGTTGAGATTAGAAGTAACGGGGAATTGTTTTCAGCCACCTACCATGGAATTATAAATTTCCCTCAGAACATCCGAGGGAGAGTACCACTTCAACTCTAATAAGAATCAGGGTCATTTGGGACAAGCCAGGGAGTATTGTCTACTCCACCCTCATTTTTTCTCCAGCCTGCACCTAGAGGTAGGGCAGGACAGTCATCATCGAACTAAGCCAATTAGCACCAGCTCCGTGCTAATTTCGGACCTCAAGGAGGACTTCGCTGGGACACCGAAGCCATTCGGGAGTATCCTTCCAGACAACTGTTTCACCTAGGAGGACAGTTGGTTTTTACTTCAGAACTATATATATATCTTGTTTCACCAGTTATAGGATTTTTTTTTATAACATATATATATATATATTAATTAATATAACTCCCCTTGGTGTAAGGTATCGGTAAGTTTGAGCTCAAATTCTACCCAGAGATTATCTTCCATTGTTTTTTGTATTAACCATTTATTTCTTTATTAACTTTAATTATTTCATTATTAACTTTAATTATTTCATTATTTGTCTACTTAACTAATTTTTTATATTTCATCTTGCGTTATTAACTCCGGTTATTATCCCTTCAGGATAATATACCGTTTCAATTGTTTAATTTGGCTTGTTCCCATTTATATATATTACTTATTTATTATATTTGAATTTAGAGGTGTTTAACAATATTGTTGGTCATATTGTAGGTAAGTTTGATATATTTACTTGGCTATACGTTCTTCCAACGTTAGCATTATTTTGTTTAAGGTTGTTTTAACCTAGATGTAGGTTGTACACTCTATATCAGAGTTATTCTGTCTAGTTTTCAACTTTTTATTATAGTTGTTTTCAACATTCTTTTTTTAAAATATTATATTGTGAAATTTTCATATACTTTTTGGTAACTTAGAGATTGTCAAAATCTAAGAAGTTATATTTAATAAACTTGAATTTGTTTTGCATATAATTTTTTTATTAATATTTCCTTACCTTTTTACATTTACAGCATTTTTGTTTATTACATCAACGTTAATTAATATTAGCAGTATACGATACCTGGAAGAGTGACCGTTACTCTTTTTAGAGCAGTATCCCTCTTCTGGCGCCCTCAATTTGTTTTCTTTGTTAATTTTCATTATATCTATTCATTTTTCATATCTTCTTTTCTATCCATCATACATATTTTCCTAATTTACTGTTTTTAAAAGGCATGCAAATTGGCCGTATCCATCCTTGAGTTTCTAGTGGTCATTCTCTTGCCTACATTGCTAGCCTAGCCACATTCCGTTCAATATTTTTTTTATACTTCTTTACTTAATTGTTATCTATTATATCCCATATATATAGACCACTCTTCTTATACCTCTCTCCTCCTACACACCCCAGTATTTTGCTACACGTGTTCTTATCTCTGCGAGCCGACTGGACACACACACACTCACACACACAAATACACACACACACTCACACACGCACACACACACGCACACATTCACACACACACATACACTCTTCACCTCTCGACTCCTACCCATTAGTCGCCTCTTACGACAGGCAGGGCCTTCTTGCCACGGCCGTGTTCTTATCTCTGCGAGTCGAACGGACACACACACACACACTCACACACGCACACAAACGCACACACGCACACACACACATACACTCTTCATCTCACATACACACGCACGCACACACGTACACACAGGCACACACAGACACACAAACACACTCTTGACCTCTCGACTCCTACCCATTAGTCGCCTCTTACGACAGGCATGGCCGTCTTGCCTCGGCCGTATTCTAATCTCTGCGAGCGAATGGACACACACATACATACACATACACACACTCACACACGCACAAACACACACACACGCACACACGCACACGCACACGCACACGCACACACTCTCCACCTCCCGACTCCTACCTATTAGTCGCCTCTTACGACAGGCAGGGCCTTCTTGCCTCGGCCGTGTTCTTATCTCTGCAAGCCGAACGGACACACACACATACTCACACACGCACACACACACGCACACACGCACACACACATACACTCCTCACCTCTCGACTCCTACCTATTAGTCGCCCCTTACAACAGGCAGGGCCTTCTTGCCACAGCCATGTTCTTATCTCTGCGAGCCGAACGGACATACACACACACTTACACACACACGCACGCTCACACGCAGACACACACATACACACACACGCACACGCACACGCACACACTCTCCACCTCTCGACTCGACTTACTCGACAGGCAGGAACTTCTTGCCACGGCCGACTTCTAATCTCTGTGAGCCGAACGGACACCCACATTGACACACACGCACGCACACACACACACACACACACACACACACACAAATACACTCTTTACCTCTCGACTTCTACCCATTAGTCGCCTCTTACGACAGACATGGCCTTCTTGCCTCGGTCGTATTCTAATTTCTGCGAGCCGAACGGACACACACATACATAAACACACACACACACTTACACACGCGCACACAAAGGAACACACACACACACACACATACACTCTTCATCTCTCGACCCCTACCAATTTGTCGCTTTTTACAGCATGCATGGCCTTCTTGCCACGGCCGTATTCTTATCTATGCAAGCCGAACGGACACACACACCCATACACACACACACTTACACACGCACAAACACATACACACGTACACACAAACGAACACACGCACACACACACGTACACTCTTCATCTCTCGACTCCTACCCATTAGTCGCCTCTTAAGACAGGCAGGGCCTTCTTGCCACGGACGTATTCTTATCTCTGCGGGCCGAACGGACACACACACACTCACACACACACACACACATACACTCTTAACCTCTCGACTCCTACCCATTAGTCGCCTCTTAAGACAGGCAGGGCCTTCTTGCCACGGACGTATTCTTATCTCTGCGGGCCGAACGGACACACACACACTCACACACACACACACATACACTCTTAACCTCTCGACTCCTACCCATTAGTCGCCTCTTACGACATTCAGGGACTTCTTGCCACGGACGTATTCTTATCTCTGCCAGCCGAACGGACATACACACACACTCACACACACACGCACGCTCAGACGCAGACACACACACACACGCACACGCACACGCACACACTCTCCACCTCTCGACTCCTATCCATTAGTCACCTCTTAAGACAGGCAGGGCCTTCTTGACTCGGCCGTATTCTTATCTCTGCAAGCCGAACGGACACACACACTCACACACACACGCACGCATACACGCACACACATACACACACACATACACTCTTCACCTCTCGACTCCTACCCATTAGTCGCCTCTTACGACAGGCAGGAACTTCTTGCCGCGGCCGACTTCTTATCTCTGTGAGCCGAACGGACACACACACTGACACACACGCACGCACACACACACACACAAATACACTCTTCACCTCTCGACTTCTACCCATTAGTCGCCTCTTACGACAGACATGGCCTTCTTGCCTCAGTCGTATTCTAATTTCTGCGAGCCGAACGGACACACACATACATACACACACACACTTACACACGAACACACAAAGGAACACACACACACACACACACATACACTCTTCAGCTCTCGACTCCTACTAATTAGTCGCTCTTTACAGCATGCATGGCCTTCTTGCCACGGCCGTATTCTTATCTATGCAAGCCGAACGGACACACACACCCATACACACACACACACTTACACACGCACAAACACATACACACGTACACACAAACGAACACACGCACACACACACGTACACTCTTCATCTCTCGACTCCTACCCATTAGTCGCTCCTTACAGCAAGCATGGCCTTCTTGCCACGGACGTGGCACTCTCCACCTCTCGACTCCTATCCAATAGTCGCCTCTTACGAGAGGCAGGGCCTTTTTGCCCCGGCCGTATTCTTATCTCTGCAAGCCGAACGGATACAGAAACTCACACACACACGCACGCACACACGCACACACATACACACTCACACACGCACAAACACACGCACACACGCACACACGCACACACACACACATACACTCTTCACCTCTCGACTCCTACCCATTAGTCGCCTCTTACGACATTCAGGGACTTTTTGCCACGGCCGAGTTCTTATCTCTGCGAGCCGAACGGTCACACATACTCACACACACACGCACGAACACACGCACACACACACGCACACACACACACACACAAATACACTCTTCACCTCTCGACTCCTACCCATTAGACGCCTCTTACGACAGGCATGTCCTTCCTGCCTCGGCAGTATTCTAATCTCTGCGAGCCGAACGGACACACACACCCATACACACACACTCACACACGCACAAACACACACACACGCACACACACATACACTCTTCACCTCTCGACTCCTACACATTAAGCGCCTTTTACGACAGGCATGGCTTTCTTGCTACCGCTGTTTTCTTATCTCTGCGAGCCGAAGGGACAGACATACATACACACACACTCACACACACACACGCACACACGCACACACACATACACTCTTCACCTATCGACTCCTACCTATTCGTCGCCCCATACAACAGGCGGTGCCTTCTTGCCTCGTCCGTATTTTTATCTCTGCAAGCCAGACGGACACACACACATACACACACACACATTCACACACGCACACACACGCGCACACACGCACACACACACACATACACTCTTTACCTCTCGACTCCTACCCATTAGTCGCCTCTTACGACAGGTAGGGCCTTCTTGCCACAGCCATGTTCTTATCTCTGCGAGCCGAACGGACATACACACACACTCACACACACACGCACGCTCACACGCAGACACACACATACACACACACGCACACGCACACGCACACACTCTCCACCTCTCGACTCGACTTACTCGACAGGCAGGAACTTCTTGCCACGGCCGACTTCTAATCTCTGTGAGCCGAACGGACACCCACATTGACACACACGCACGCACACACACACACACACACAAATACACTCTTCACCTCTCGACTTCTACCCATTAGTCGCCTCTTACGACAGACATGGCCTTCTTGCCTCGGTCGTAGTCTAATTTCTGCGAGCCGAACGGACACACACATACATAAACACACACACACACACTTACACACGCGCACACAAAGGAACACACACACACACACACACATACACTTTTCATCTCTCGACCCCTACCAATTTGTCGCTTTTTACAGCATGCATGGCCTTCTTGCCACGGCCGTATTCTTATCTATGCAAGCCGAACGGACACACACACCCATACACACACACACTTACACACGCACAAACACATACACACGTACACACAAACGAACACACGCACACACACACGTACACTCTTCATCTCTCGACTCCTACCCATTAGTCGCCTCTTAAGACAGGCAGGGCCTTCTTGCCACGGACGTATTCTTATCTCTGCGGGCCGAACGGACACACACACACTCACACACACACACACACATACACTCTTAACCTCTCGACTCCTACCCATTAGTCGCCTCTTAAGACAGGCAGGGCCTTCTTGCCACGGACGTATTCTTATCTCTGCGGGCCGAACGGACACACACACACTCACACACACACACACATACACTCTTAACCTCTCGACTCCTACCCATTAGTCGCCTCTTACGACATTCAGGGACTTCTTGCCACGGACGTATTCTTATCTCTGCCAGCCGAACGGACTTACACACACACTCACACACACACGCACGCTCAGACGCAGACACACACACACGCACACGCACACGCACACACTCTCCACCTCTCGACTCCTATCCATTAGTCACCTCTTAAGACAGGCAGGGCCTTCTTGACTCGGCCGTATTCTTATCTCTGCAAGCCGAACGGACACACACACTCACACACACACGCACGCATACACGCACACACATACACACACACATACACTCTTCACCTCTCGACTCCTACCCATTAGTCGCCTCTTACGACAGGCAGGAACTTCTTGCCGCGGCCGACTTCTTATCTCTGTGAGCCGAACGGACACACACACTGACACACACGCACGCACACACACACACACAAATACACTCTTCACCTCTCGACTTCTACCCATTAGTCGCCTCTTACGACAGACATGGCCTTCTTGCCTCGGTCGTATTCTAATTTCTGCGAGCCGAACGGACACACACATACATACACACACACACTTACACACGAACACACAAAGGAACACACACACACACACACACATACACTCTTCAGCTCCCGACTCCTACTAATTAGTCGCTTTTTACAGCATGCATGGCCTTCTTGCCACGGCCGTATTCTTATCTATGCAAGCCGAACGGACACACACACCCATACACACACACACTTACACACGCACAAACACATACACACGTACACACAAACGAACACACGCACACACACACGTACACTCTTCATCTCTCGACTCCTACCCATTAGTCGCTCCTTACAGCAAGCATGGCCTTCTTGCCACGGACGTGGCACTCTCCACCTCTCGACTCCTATTCAATAGTCGCCTCTTACGAGAGGCAGGGCCTTCTTGCCCCGGCCGTATTCTTATCTCTGCAAGCCGAACGGATACAGAAACTCACACACACACGCACGCACACACGCACACACATACACACTCACACACGCACAAACACACGCACACACGCACACACACACACACATACACTCTTCACCTCTCGACTCCTACCCATTAGTCGCCTCTTACGACATTCAGGGACTTCTTGCCACGGCCGAGTTCTTATCTCTGCGAGCCGAACGGTCACACATACTCACACATACACGCACAAACACACGCACACACACACGCACACACACACACACACAAATACACTCTTCACCTCTCGACTCCTACCCATTAGACGCCTCTTACGACAGGCATGTCCTTCTTGCCTCGGCAGTATTCTAATCTCTGCGAGCCGAACGGACACACACACCCATACACACACACTCACACACGCACAAACACACACACACGCACACACACATACACTCTTCACCTCTCGACTCCTACACATTAAGCGCCTTTTACGACAGGCATGGCTTTCTTGCTACCGCTGTTTTCTTATCTCTGCGAGCCGAAGGGACAGACATACATACACACACACTCACACACACACACGCACACACGCACACACACATACACTCTTCACCTATCGACTCCTACCTATTCGTCGCCCCATACAACAGGCGGTGCCTTCTTGCCTCGTCCGTATTTTTATCTCTGCAAGCCAGACGGACACACACACATACACACACACACACTCACACACGCACACACACGCGCACACACGCACACACACACACATACACTCTTTACCTCTCGACTCCTATCCAATAGTCGCCTCTTACGAGAGGCAGGGCCTTCTTGCCCCGGCCGTATTCTTATCTCTGCAAGCCGAACGGATACAGAAACTCACACACACACGCACGCACACACGCACACACATACACACTCACACACGCACAAACACACGCACACACGCACACACACACACATACACTCTTCACCTCTCGACTCCTACCCATTAGTCGCCTCTTACGACATTCAGGGACTTCTTGCCACGGCCGAGTTCTTATCTCTGCGAGCCGAACGGTCACACATACTCACACATACACGCACGAACACACGCACACACACACGCACACACACACACACACAAATACACTCTTCACCTCTCGACTCCTACCCATTAGACGCCTCTTACGACAGGCATGTCCTTCTTGCCTCGGCAGTATTCTAATCTCTGCGAGCCGAACGGACACACACACCCATACACACACTCACACACGCACAAACACTCACACACGCACACACACATACACTCTTCACCTCTCGACTCCTACACATTAAGCGCCTTTTACGACAGGCATGGCTTTCTTGCTACCGCTGTTTTCTTATCTCTGCGAGCCGAAGGGACAGACATACATACACACACACTCACACACACACACGCACACACGCACACACACATACACTCTTCACCTATCGACTCCTACCTATTCGTCGCCCCATACAACAGGCGGTGCCTTCTTGCCTCGTCCGAATTTTTATCTCTGCAAGCCAGACGGACACACACACATACACACACACACACTCTCACACGCACACACACGCGCACACACGCACACACACACACATACACTCTTTACCTCTCGACTCCTACCCATTAGTCGCCTCTTACGACAGGTAGGGCCTTCTTGCCTCGGCCGTGTTCTTATCTCTGCAAGCCAAACGGACACACACACATACTCACACACGCACACACACGCACATACGCACACGCACACGCACACGCACACGCACACACTCTCCACCTTTCGACTTCTATCCATTAGTCGCCTCTTACGAGAGGCAGGGCCTTCTTGCCCCGGCCGTATTCTTATCTCTGCAAGCCGAACGGAGACACACACTCACACACATACGCACGCACACACGCACACACATACACACTCACACATGCACAAACACACGCACAAACGCACACACACACATACACATACACTCTTTACCTCTCGACTCCTACCCATTAGTCGCCTCTTACGACATTCAGGGACTTCTTGCCACGGCCGAGTTCTTATCTCTGCGAGCCGAACGGGCACTCATACTTACATACACACGCACGAACACACGCACACACACACGCACACACACACACAAATACACTCTTTACCTCTCGACTCCTACCCATTAGACGCCTCTTACGACAGGCATGTCCTTCTTGCCTCGGCCGTATTCTTATCTCTGCGAGCATAACGGACACACACATACATACACACACACTTACACACGCACACACAAACGAACACACACACACACACACATACACTCTTCATCCAGTTAGTCCTATGTGTTCTTATCTCTGCGTGCCGACCGCACACACACACACTCACACACACACATACACACACACTTACACGCACACAGGCACACACGCACACACGCACACACGCACACACGCACACACGCACACGCACACGCACACGCACACACTCTCCACCTCTCGACTCCTATCCAATAGTCGCCTCTTAATACAGCCAGGGCCTTCTTGCCACGGACGTATTCTTATCTCTGCGGGCCGAACGGATACACACACACTCACACACACACACATACACTCTTAACCTCTCGACTCCTACCTATTAGTCGTCTCTTAGGACAGGCAGGGCCTTCTTGCCTCGGCCGTGTTCTTATCTCTGCAACCGAACGGACACACACACATACTCACACACGCACACGCACACACACACGCACACACATACAGTCTTAACCTCTCGACTCCTACCCATTAGTTGCCTCTTACGACATTCAGGGACTTCTTGCCACGGACGTATTCTTATCTCTGCAAGCCGAACAGACACACACACATACTCACACACGCGCACACACACGCACACACGCACACACACATACACTCTTCACCTCTCGACTCCTACCTATTAGTCGCCCCTTACAACAGGCAGGGCCTTCTTGCTACAGACATGTCCTTATCTCTGCGAGCCGAACGGACATACACACACACTCACACACACACGCACGCTCATACGCAGACACACACACGAACACACGCACACGCACACGCACACACATACACTCTTCACCCCTTCGCCTTATTCTTCTCTTACTTCAGGCAGGGCCTTCTTGCCTCGGCCGTATTCTTATCTCTGCAAGCCAAACGGACACACACACATATACACACACACTCACACACGCACAAACACACGCGCACGCGCACTCACACACATACACTCTTCACCTCTCGACTCCTATTCATTAGTCGCCTCTTACGAAAGGCAGGGACTACTTGCCACGGCCGTGTTCTTATCTCTGCAAGCCGAACGGACACTCACACACTCATACACACACACGCACACACTCACACACACGCACACACACACACAAATACACTCTTCACCTCTCGACTCCTACCCATTAGTCGCCTCTTACGACAGGCATCGACTTATTGCCTCGGCCGTATTCTAATCTCTGCGAGCCGAACGGACGCACACACATATTCACACACGCACACACACACGCACACACACATACACTCTTCACCTCTCGACTCCTACCCATTAGTGGCATCTTACGACAGGCAGGAACTTCTTGCCACGGCCGAGTTCTTATCTCTGTGAGCCGAACGGACACACACACCCATACACACACACACACTTACACACACACAAACACATACACACGTACACACAAACGAACACACGCACACACACACGTACACTCTTTATCTCTCGACTCCTACCCATTAGTCGCTCCTTACAGCAAGCATGGCCTTCTTGCCTCGGCCGTATTCTTATCTCTGCAAGCCAAACAGACACACACACATACACACACACACTAACACACGCACACACACGCACACACACACACACACATACACTCTTCACCTCTCGACTCCTACCCATTAGTCGCCTCTTACGACAGGCAGGGAGTTCTTGCCACGGCCGTGTTCTCATCTCTGTGAGCCGACCGGACACACACACACTGACACACACACATACACGCACACAGTCACACACGCACGCACACACGCACAGACATACATACTCTCTTCACCTCTCGACTCCTACCCATTATTCTTCTCTTACGATAGGCAGGGCCTTCTTGCCTCGGTCGTGTTCTTATTTCTGCAAGCCGAACTAACACACACATACTCACACACGCACACACACACGCACACACGCACACACACACATACACTCTTCACCTCCCGACTCCTACTTATTAGTCGCCCCTTACAAGAGGCAGATCCTTCTTGCCTCGGCCGTATTCTTATCTCTGCAAGTCAAACGAACACACACACACATACACACACACTCACACACGCACACACACGCACACAGGCATACACACACACACACATACACTCTTCACCTCTCGACTCCTACCCATTAGTCGCCTCTTACGACAGGCAGGGCCTTCTTGCCACGGCCGTGTTCTTATTTTTGCGTGCCGACCGCACACACACACACTTACACACACACACATACACACACACTTACACGCACACAGGCACACACGCACACATGCACACGCACACGCACACGCACACACTCTCCACCTCTCGACTCCTATCCATTAGTCGCCTATTAAGACAGGCAGGGCCTTCTTGCCACGGACGTATTCTTATCTCTGCGGGCCGAACGGACACACACACACTCACACACACACACACACACATACACTCTTAACCTCTCGACTCCTACCCATTAGTCGCCCCTTACAACAGGCAGGGCCTTCTTGCCACAGCCATGTTCTTATCTCTGCGAGCCGAACGGACATACACACACACCCACACACACACGCACGCTTACACGCAGACACACACACGCACACACGCACACGCACACGCACACACTCTCCACCTCTCGACTCCTACCTGTAAGTCGCCTCTTACGACAGGCAGGGCCTTCTTGCCTCGGCCGTGTTCTTATCTCTGCAAGCCGAATGGACACACACACACACATACTCGCACACGCACACACACACGCACACACGCACACACACATACACTCTTCACCTATCGACTCCTACCTATTAGTCGCCTCTTACGATAGGCAGGGCCTTCTTGCCTCGGTCGTGTTTTTATTTCTGCAAGCCGAACTAACACACACACATACTCACACACGCACACACACACGCACACACATACACACAGATACACTCTTCACCTGTCGACTCCTACCCATTAGTCGCCTCTTACGACAGGCAGGAACTTCTTGCCACGGCCGAGTTCTTATCTCTATGAGCCGAACGGACACACACACTGACACACACACGCACGCACAAACACACACACACACACACACACAAATACACTCTTCACCTCTCGACTCCTACCCATTAGTCGCCTCTTACGAAAGGCAGGGCCTTCTTGCCAGGGCCGTGTTCTTATCTCTGCAAGCCGAACGGACACACACATACTCACACACGCACACACACACGCACACAGGCACACACACACACATACACTCTTCACCTCTCGACTCCTACCTATTAGTAGCCTCTTACGATAGGCAGGGCCTTCTTGCCTCGATCGTGTTCTTATTTCTGCAAGCCGAACTAACACACACACATACTCACACACGCAAACACACACGCACACACGCACACACACACATACACTCTTCACCTCTCGACTCCTACCTATTAGTCGCCTCTTACGATAGGCAGGGCCTTCTTGCCTCGGTCGTGTTCTTATTTCTGCAAGCCGAACTAACACACACACATACTCACACACGCACACACACACGCACACACATACACTCTTCACCTGTCGACTCCTACTCATTAGTCGCCTCTTACGACAGGCAGGAACTTCTTGCCACGGCCGAGTTCTTATCTCTGTGAGCCGAACGGACACACACACTGACACACACACGCACGCACACACACACACACACACACACACACACACAAATACACTCTTCACCTCTCGACTCCTACCCATTAGTCGCCTCTTACGAAAGGCAGGGCCTTCTTGCCTCGACCGTATTCTTATCTCTGCAAGCCGAACGGACACACACACATACTCACACACGCACGCACACACGCACACACGCACACACACACATACACTCTTCACCTCTCGACTCCTACTTATTAGTCGCCCCTTACAAGAGGCAGATCCTTCTTGCCTCGGCCGTATTCTTATCTCTGCAAGCCAAACGGACACACACACATACACACACACTCACACACGCACACACACGCACACAGGCATACACACACACACACACATACACTCTTCACCTCTCGACTCCTACCCATTAGTCGCCTCTTACGACAGGCAGGGCCTTCTTGCCACGGCCGTGTTCTTATCTCTGCGAGCCGACCGCACACACACACACTCACACACACACGCACGCTCACACGCAGATACACACACGCACACACGCACACGCACACGCACACGCACACACTCTCCACCTCTTGACTCCTACCTATTAGTCGCCTCTTACGACAGGCAGGGCCTTCTTGCCTCGGCCGTGTTCTTATCTCTGCAAGCCGAACGGACACACACACATACTCACACACGCACACACACACGCACACGCACACACACATACACTCTTCACCTCTCGACTCCTACCT
>NW_027311929.1:277500-285000 GCF_040954645.1 Diabrotica undecimpunctata | reverse complement strand
CGGACACACACACATACTCACACACGCACACACATACACTCTTAACCTCTCGACTCCTACCCATTAGCCGCCTCTTACGACATTCAGGGACTTCTTGCCACGGACGTATTCTTATCTCTGCGAGCCGAACGGACATACACACACACTCACACACACACGCACGCTCATACGCAGACACACACACGAACACACGCACACGCACACGCACACACATACACTCTTCACCTCTTCGCCTTATTCTTCTCTTACTTCAGGCAGGGCCTTCTTGCCTCGGCCGTATTCTTATCATTGCAAGCCAAACGGACACACACACATATACACACACACTCACACACGCACAAACAAACGCGCACACACACACACACACATACACTCTTCACCTCTCGACTCCTATTCATTAGTCGCCTCTTACGACAGGCAGGGACTTCTTGCCACGGCCGTGTTCTTATCTCTGCAAGCCGAACGGACACACACACACTCACACACACACACACACGCACACACTCACACACACACGCACACACACACAAACACACTCTTCACCTCTCGACTCCTACCCATTAGTCGCCTCTTACGACAGGCATGGACTTATTGCCTCGGCCGTATTCTAATCTCTGCGAGCCGAACGGACACACACACATACTCACACACGCACACACACACGCTCACACGCACACACACATACACTCTTCACGTCTCGACTCCTACCTATTAGTCGTCTCTTAGGACAGGCAGGGCCTTCTTGCCTCTGCCGTATTCTTATCTCTGCAAGCCAAACGGACATACACACATACACACACACTCACACACGCACACACACGCACACAGCCACACACACACACACATACACTCTTCACCTCTCGACTCCTACCCATTAGTCGCCTCTTACGACAGGCAGGGCCTTCTGGCCACGGCCGTGTTCTTATCTCTGCGAGCCGACCGCACACACACACTCACACACACACATACACACACACTTACACGCACACAGGCACACACGCACACACAAACACACGCACACGCACACGCACACGCACACGCACACACTCTCCACCTCTCGACGCCTATCCAATAGTCGCCTCTTAATACAGCCAGGGCCTCTTTGCCATGGACGTATTCTTATCTCTGCGGGCCGAACGGATACACACACACTCACACACACACACACACATACACTCTTAACCTCTCGACTCCTACCCATTAGTCGCCTCTTACGACATTCAAGGACTTCTTGCCACGGACGTATTCTTATCTCTGCAAGCCGAACAGACACACACACATACTCACACACGCGCACACACACGCACACACGCACATACACATACACTCTTCACCTCTCGACTCCTACCTATTAGTCGCTCCTTACAACAGGCAGCGCCTTCTTGCTACAGCCATGTTCTTATCTCTGCGAGCCGAACGGGCATACACACACACTTACACACACACGCACGCTCACACGCAGACACACACACGCACACACGCACACGCACACGCACACGCACACACTCTCCACCTCTCGACTCCTACCTATTAGTCGTCTCTTAGGACAGGCAGGGCCTTCTTGCCTCGGCCGTATTCTTATCTCTGCAACCGAACGGACACACACACATACTCACACACGCACACACACACGGACACACATACACTCTTAACCTCTCGACTCCTACCCATTAGCCGCCTCTTACGACATTCAGGGACTTCTTGCCACGGACGTATTCTTATCTCTGCGAGCCGAACGGACATACACACACACTCACACACACACGCACGCTCATACGCAGACACACACACGAACACACGCACACGCACACGCACACACATACACTCTTCACCTCTTCGCCTTATTCTTCTCTTACTTCAGGCAGGGCCTTCTTGCCTCGGCCGTATTCTTATCTCTGCAAGCCAAACGGACACACACACATATACACACACACTCACACACGCACAAACAAACGCGCACACACACACACACACATACACTCTTCACCTCTCGACTCCTATTCATTAGTCGCCTCTTACGACAGGCAGGGACTTTTTGCCTCGGCCGTATTCTAATCTCTGCGAGCCGAACGGACACACACACATACTCACACACGCACACACACACGCTCACACGCACACACACATACACTCTTCACGTCTCGACTCCTACCCATTAGTCGCATCTTACGACAGGCAGGAACTTCTTGCCACGGCCGAGTTCTTATCTCTGTGAGCCGAACGGACACACACATACATACACACACACACTTACACACGCACACACAAAGGAACAAACACACACACACATACACTCTTCACCTCTCGACTCCTACCCATTATTCTTCTCTTACGACAGGCAGGGCCTTCTTGCCTCGGCCGTATTCTTATCTCCGCAAGCCAAACGGACACACACACACATATACACACACTCTCACACACGTACAAACACACGCACGCACACACGCACATACACTCTTCACCTCTCGACTCCTATTCATTAGTCGCCACTTACGACAGGCATGGATTTATTGCCTCGGCCGTATTCTAATCTCTGCGAGCCGAACGGACACACACATACATACACACACACACTCACACACATACACACACACACACTCACAAACACACACACGCACACACGCACACGCACACGCACACACGCACGCACACACGCACACACACATACAGTCTTCACCTCTCGACTCCTATCTATTAGTCGCCTTTTACGACAGGCAGGGCCTTCTTGCCTCGGCAGTGTTCTTATCTCTGCAAGCCGAACGGACACACACACACACGCACACACATACACACAAACACACGCACACAGGCACACACACACACACACACATACACTCTTCACCTCTCGACTCCTACTTATTAGTCGCCCCTTACAAGAGGCAGGGCCTTCTTGCCTCGGCCGTATTCTTATCTCTGCAAGCCAAACAGACACACACACACACATACACACACACTTACACACGCACACACACCCACACACGCACACACACACACACATACACTCTTCACCTCTCGACTCCTACCCATTAGTCGTCTCTTACGACAGGCAGGGCCTTCTTGCCACGGCCGTGTTCTCATATCTGCGAGCCGACCGGAAACACACACACTGACACACACACATACACACACACACTCACACAGGCACGCACAAACGCACACACACACATACACTCTTCACCTATCGACTTCTACCCATTATTCTCCTCTTACGATAGGCAGGGAGTTCTTGCCACGGCCGTGTTCTTATCTCTGCAAGCCGAACGGACACACACACACACATACTCACACACGCACACTCACACGCACAAACGCACACACACATAAACTCTCCACCTCTCGACTCCTACTTATTAGTCGCCCACTCTTCACCTCTCGACTTCTACCCATTGGTCGCCCCGTACGATTTGCATGGCCTTCTTGCCACGGCTGTTTTCTTATCTCTGCGAGCCGAAGGGACACACACACACATACACACACACACACTGACAAACACACACACACACACGCACGCACACACGCACACACACATATACTCACACATACACAATCACGCACACACGCACACACACATACAATCTTCACCTCTCGACTCCTACCTACTAGTCGCCTCTTACGATAGGCAGGGCCTTCTTGCCTCGGCCGTGTTCTTATTTCTGCAAGCCGAACTAACACGCACACACACACATACACTCTTCACCTCTCGACTCCTACTTATTAGCCCATTACAAGAGGCAGGGCCTTCTTGCCTCGGCCGTATTCTTATCTCTGCAAGCCAAACAGACACACACACATACACACACGCTTACACGCGCACACACACGCACACACACACATACACTCTTCACCTCTCGACTCCTACCTATTAGTCGCCTCTTACGATAGGCAGGGCCTTCTTGCCTCGGCCGTGTTCTTATTTCTGCAAGCCGAACTAACACGCACACACACACATACACTCTTCACCTCTCGACTCCTACTTATTAGCCCATTACAAGAGGCAGGGCATTCTTGCCTCGGCCGTATTCTTATCTCTGCAAGCCAAACAGACACACACACATACACACACGCTTACACGCGCACACACACGCACACACGCACACACACACATACACTCTTCACCTCTCGACTCCTACTTATTAGTCGCCCATTACAAGAGGCAGGGCCTTCTTGCCTCGGCCTTATTCTAATCTCTGCAAGCCAAACACACACACACATACACACACACTTACACACGCACACACACCCACACACGCACACACACACACATACACTCTTCACCTCTCGACTCCTACCCATTAGTCGTCTCTTACGACAGGCAGGGCCTTCTTGCCACGGCCGTGTTCTCATATCTGCGAGCCGACCGGAAACACACACACTGACACACACATACACACACACGCTCACAAAGGCACGCACAAACGCACACACACACACATACACTCTTCACCTCTCGACTTCTACCCATTATTCTCCTCTTACGATAGGCAGGGAGTTCTTGCCACGGCCGTGTTCTTATCTCTGCAAGTCGAACGGACACACACACACACATACTCACACACGCACACTCACACGCACAAACGCACACACACATAAACTCTCCACCTCTCGACTCCTACTTATTAGTCGCCCACTCTTCACCTCTCGACTTCTACCCATTGGTCGCCCCGTACGATTTGCATGGCCTTCTTGCCACGGCTGTTTTCTTATCTCTGCGAGCCGAAGGGACACACACACATACACACACACACACTGACAAACACACACACACACACGCACGCACACACGCACACACACATATACTCACACATACACAATCACGCACACACGCACACACACATACATTCTTCACCTCTCGACTCCTACCTACTAGTCGCCTCTTACGATAGGCAGGGCCTTCTTGCCTCGGCCGTGTTCTTATTTCTGCAAGCCGAACTAACACGCACACACACACATACACTCTTCACCTCTCGACTCCTACTTATTAGCCCATTACAAGAGGCAGGGCCTTCTTGCCTCGGCCGTATTCTTATCTCTGCAAGCCAAACAGACACACACACATACACACACGCTTACACGCGCACACACATGCACACACGCACACACACACATACACTCTTCACCTCTCGACTCCTACTTATTAGTCGCCCATTACAAGAGGCAGGGCTTTCTTGCCTCGGCCTTATTCTAATCTCTGCAAGCCAAACAGACACACACACATACACACACGCTTACACGCGCACACACACGCACACACACACATACACTCTTCACCTCTCGACTCCTACCTATTAGTCGCCTCTTACGATAGGCAGGGCCTTCTTGCCTCGGCCGTGTTCTTATTTCTGCAAGCCGAACTAACACGCACACACACACATACACTCTTCACCTCTCGACTCCTACTTATTAGCCCATTACAAGAGGCAGGGCCTTCTTGCCTCGGCCGTATTCTTATCTCTGCAAGCCAAACAGACACACACACATACACACACGCTTACACGCGCACACACACGCACACACGCACACACACACATACACTCTTCACCTCTCGACTCCTACTTATTAGTCGCCCATTACAAGAGGCAGGGCCTTCTTGCCTCGGCCTTATTCTAATCTCTGCAAGCCAAACACACACACACACATACACACACACTTACACATGCATACACACGCACACACGCACACACACACATACACTCTTCACCTCTCGACTCCTACCCATTAGTCGCCTCTTACGACATTCAGGGACTTCTTGCCACGGCCGTGTTCTTATCTCTGCGAGCCGAACGGACACACACACTCTTACACACACACGAACGCACACACGCACACACACACGCACACACGCACACACGCACACGCACACACTCTCCACCTCTCGACTCCTATCCATTAGTCGCCTCTTAAGACAGGCAGGGCCTTCTTGCCACAGCCGTATTTTTATCTCTGCGAGCCGAGCGGACACACACATACACTCTTTACCTCTCGACTCCTACCTTTTAGTCGCCTCTTACGAGAGGCTGAGCCTTCTTGCCCCGGCCGTGTTCTTACCTCTGCGAGCCGAACGGACACACACACACTCTTACACACACACGCACGCACACACGCACACACACACGCACACACGCACACGTACACGCACACGCACACACTCTCCACCTCTCGACTCCTATCCATTAGTCGCCTCTTAAGACAGGCAGGGCCTTCTTGCCACGGCCGTATTTTTATCTCTGCAAGCCGAAAGGATACACACTCACACACACACGCACGCACACACTCACACACGCAGAAACACACGCACACACGCACACGTACACGCACACGCACACACTCTCCACCTCTCGACTCCTACCCATTAGTCGCCTCTTAGGACAGGCAGGGACTTCTTGCCACGGCCAAGTTCTTATTTTTGCGAGCCGAACGGACACACACACTCACACACACACGCACGCACACACGCACACACACGCACAGACACACACACACAAATATACTCTTCACTTCTCGACTCCTACCCATTAGACGCCTCTTACGACAGGCATTTCCTTCTTGCCTCGGCCGTATTCTAATCTCTGCGAGCCGAACGGACACTTACATACATACACACACACACTTACACACGCACACACAAACGAACACACACACACACACATACACTCTTCATCTCTCGACTCCTACCAATTAGTCGCTCCTTACAACAAGCATGGCCTTCTTGCCACGGCCGTATTCTTATCTCTGCAAGCCGAACGGACACACACACCCATACACACACATACACACACACACTCACACACGCACGCACACACGCATACACACACAAATACACTCTTCACCTCTCGACTCCTACCCATTAGTCGCCTCTTACGACAGGCATGGCCTACTTGCCTCGGCCGTATTCTAATCTCTGCCAGCCGAATGGACACACACATACATACACACTGTATCGTTATAAACGTCACATCTCTATTAATTTATATTTTAATAATTATTTCATTTTAATTTCTTTATTAATTTATTAATTTCTTTATCTTCAGTTTAATTTTTACTATTTTTTTATTTATAAAAATAGTTGGCGCCCCCTGTTTTTCTCTTCTTCCCCTGTCTTTATTTTTTTTCTCTCTTTCTGTCCCATAGAATAAATATTCGCCCTCTCACTTTTGTTCGGCAGACTATTCTGTTCCGTGTTGACTGACACGCTAGTTTCATGATATCTATAGCAACATCCTATGACATCTGTGCTAACCTCATTCAGTCTCCCACTTTCTGTCAAAACAACTTTTCTGTAGTGGGATTATTTTTTGCTTTTTTTGAAATTTATAAAAGAAGGCAAAAATTATTATAAGACTCATTTTTATGGTCTACAAATTCTCTTGGGGTAAGTACTTTCATTGTGATATTTATTCTATAATTCTGACCGCATTTCCAATGTAACCTTACTTTCTTTCGAAAGCACATTTTTTTTCTGATATATGCATTAGGACTCTTTAACAGAATTTAACTAAGTAG
>NW_027311929.1:190000-275000 GCF_040954645.1 Diabrotica undecimpunctata | reverse complement strand
ACATACACTCTTCACCTCTCGACTCCTACCTATTAGTCGCCCCTTACAACAGGCAGGGCCTTCTTGCTACAGCCATGTTCTTATCTCTGCGAGCCGAACGGACATACACACACATTCACACACACACGCACGCTCACACGCAGACACACACACGCACACACGCACACGCACACGCACACGCACACACTCTCCACCTCTCGACTCCTACCTATTAGTCGCCCCTTACAACAGGCAGGGCCTTCTTGCTACAGCCATGTTCTTATCTCTGCGAGCCGAACGGACATACACACACATTCACACACACACGCACGCTCACACGCAGACACACACACGCACACACGCACACGCACACGCACACGCACACACTCTCCACCTCTCGACTCCTACCTATTAGTCGTCTCTTAGGACAGGCAGGGCCTTCTTGCCTCGGCCGTATTCTTATCTCTGCAAGCCAAACGGACACACACACATATACACACACACTCACACACGCACAAACACACGCGCACGCGCACTCACACACATACACTCTTCACCTCTCGACTCCTATTCATTAGTCGCCTCTTACGAAAGGCAGGGACTACTTGCCACGGCCGTGTTCTTATCTCTGCAAGCCGAACGGACACTCACACACTCACACACACACACGCACACACTCACACACACGCACACACACACACAAATACACTCTTCACCTCTCGACTCCTACCCATTAGGCGCCTCTTACGACAGGCATCGACTTATTGCCTCGGCCGTATTCTAATCTCTGCGAGCCGAACGGACGCACACACATATTCACACACGCACACACACACGCACACACACATACACTCTTCACCTCTCGACTCCTACCCATTAGTGGCATCTTACGACAGGCAGGAACTTCTTGCCACGGCCGAGTTCTTATCTCTGTGAGCCGAACGGACACACACACCCATACACACACACACACTTACACACACACAAACACATACACACGTACACACAAACGAACACACGCACACACACACGTACACTCTTTATCTCTCGACTCCTACCCATTAGTCGCTCCTTACAGCAAGCATGGCCTTCTTGCCTCGGCCGTATTCTTATCTCTGCAAGCCAAACAGACACACACACATACACACACACACTAACACACGCACACACACGCACACACACACACACACACATACACTCTTCACCTCTCGACTCCTACCCATTAGTCGCCTCTTACGACAGGCAGGGAGTTCTTGCCACGGCCGTGTTCTCATCTCTGTGAGCCGACCGGACACACACACACTGACACACACACATACACGCACACAGTCACACACGCACGCACACACGCACAGACATACATACTCTCTTCACCTCTCGACTCCTACCCATTATTCTTCTCTTACGATAGGCAGGGCCTTCTTGCCTCGGTCGTGTTCTTATTTCTGCAAGCCGAACTAACACACACATACTCACACACGCACACACACACGCACACACGCACACACACACATACACTCTTCACCTCCCGACTCCTACTTATTAGTCGCCCCTTACAAGAGGCAGATCCTTCTTGCCTCGGCCGTATTCTTATCTCTGCAAGTCAAACGAACACACAGACACATACACACACACTCACACACGCACACACACGCACACAGGCATACACACACACACACACATACACTCTTCACCTCTCGACTCCTACCCATTAGTCGCCTCTTACGACAGGCAGGGCCTTCTTGCCACGGCCGTGTTCTTATTTTTGCGTGCCGACCGCACACACACACACTTACACACACACACATACACACACACTTACACGCACACAGGCACACACGCACACATGCACACGCACACGCACACGCACACACTCTCCACCTCTCGACTCCTATCCATTAGTCGCCTATTAAGACAGGCAGGGCCTTCTTGCCACGGACGTATTCTTATCTCTGCGGGCCGAACGGACACACACACACTCACACACACACACACACACATACACTCTTAACCTCTCGACTCCTACCCATTAGTCGCCCCTTACAACAGGCAGGGCCTTCTTGCCACAGCCATGTTCTTATCTCTGCGAGCCGAACGGACATACACACACACCCACACACACACGCACGCTTACACGCAGACACACACACGCACACACGCACACGCACACGCACACACTCTCCACCTCTCGACTCCTACCTGTAAGTCGCCTCTTACGACAGGCAGGGCCTTCTTGCCTCGGCCGTGTTCTTATCTCTGCAAGCCGAATGGACACACACACACATACTCGCACACGCACACACACACGCACACAAGCACACACACATACACTCTTCACCTATCGACTCCTACCTATTAGTCGCCTCTTACGATAGGCAGGGCCTTCTTGCCTCGGTCGTGTTTTTATTTCTGCAAGCCGAACTAACACACACACATACTCACACACGCACACACACACGCACACACATACACACAGATACACTCTTCACCTGTCGACTCCTACCCATTAGTCGCCTCTTACGACAGGCAGGAACTTCTTGCCACGGCCGAGTTCTTATCTCTATGAGCCGAACGGACACACACACTGACACACACACGCACGCACAAACACACACACACACACACACACACAAATACACTCTTCACCTCTCGACTCCTACCCATTAGTCGCCTCTTACGAAAGGCAGGGCCTTCTTGCCAGGGCCGTGTTCTTATCTCTGCAAGCCGAACGGACACACACATACTCACACACGCACACACACACGCACACAGGCACACACACACACATACACTCTTCACCTCTCGACTCCTACCTATTAGTAGCCTCTTACGATAGGCAGGGCCTTCTTGCCTCGATCGTGTTCTTATTTCTGCAAGCCGAACTAACACACACACATACTCACACACGCAAACACACACGCACACACGCACACACACACATACACTCTTCACCTCTCGACTCCTACCTATTAGTCGCCTCTTACGATAGGCAGGGCCTTCTTGCCTCGGTCGTGTTCTTATTTCTGCAAGCCGAACTAACACACACACATACTCACACACGCACACACACACGCACACACATACACTCTTCACCTGTCGACTCCTACTCATTAGTCGCCTCTTACGACAGGCAGGAACTTCTTGCCACGGCCGAGTTCTTATCTCTGTGAGCCGAACGGACACACACACTGACACACACACGCACGCACACACACACACACACACACACACACACAAATACACTCTTCACCTCTCGACTCCTACCCATTAGTCGCCTCTTACGAAAGGCAGGGCCTTCTTGCCTCGACCGTATTCTTATCTCTGCAAGCCGAACGGACACACACACATACTCACACACGCACGCACACACGCACACACGCACACACACACATACACTCTTCACCTCTCGACTCCTACTTATTAGTCGCCCCTTACAAGAGGCAGATCCTTCTTGCCTCGGCCGTATTCTTATCTCTGCAAGCCAAACGGACACACACACATACACACACACTCACACACGCACACACACGCACACAGGCATACACACACACACACACATACACTCTTCACCTCTCGACTCCTACCCATTAGTCGCCTCTTACGACAGGCAGGGCCTTCTTGCCACGGCCGTGTTCTTATCTCTGCGAGCCGACCGCACACACACACACTCACACACACACGCACGCTCACACGCAGATACACACACGCACACACGCACACGCACACGCACACGCACACACTCTCCACCTCTTGACTCCTACCTATTAGTCGCCTCTTACGACAGGCAGGGCCTTCTTGCCTCGGCCGTGTTCTTATCTCTGCAAGCCGAACGGACACACACACATACTCACACACGCACACACACACGCACACGCACACACACATACACTCTTCACCTCTCGACTCCTACCTATTAGTCGCCCCTTACAACAGGCAGGGCCTTCTTGCTACAGCCATGTTCTTATCTCTGCGAGCCGAACGGACATACACACACATTCACACACACACGCACGCTCACACGCAGACACACACACGCACACACGCACACGCACACGCACACGCACACACTCTCCACCTCTCGACTCCTACCTATTAGTCGTCTCTTAGGACAGGCAGGGCCTTCTTGCCTCGGCCGTGTTCTTATCTCTGCAAGCCGAACAGACACACACACATACTTACACACGCACACACACACGCACACACGCACACACACATACAACTCTTCACCTCTCGACTCCTACCTATTAGTCGCCTTTTACGATAGGCAGGGCCTTCTTGCCTCTGCCGTATTCTTATATCTGCAAGCCAAACGGACATACACACATACACACACACTCACACACGCACACACACGCACACAGCCACACACACACACACATACACTCTTCACCTCTCGACTCCTACCCATTAGTCGCCTCTTACGACAGGCAGGGCCTTCTGGCCACGGCCGTGTTCTTATCTCTGCGAGCCGACCGCACACACACACACTCACACACACACATACACACACACTTACACGCACACAGGCACACACGCACACACAAACACACGCACACGCACACGCACACGCACACACTCTCCACCTCTCGATTCCTATCCAATAGTCGCCTCTTAATACAGCCAGGGCCTCTTTGCCATGGACGTATTCTTATCTCTGCGGGCCGAACGGAAACACACACACTCACACACACACACACACATACACTCTTAACCTCTTGACTCCTACCCATTAGTCGCCTCTTACGACATTCAAGGACTTCTTGCCACGGACGTATTCTTATCTCTGCAAGCCGAACAGACACACACACATACTCACACACGCGCACACACACGCACACACGCACACACACATACACTTGCTACAGCCATGTTCTTATCTCTGCGAGCCGAACGGACATACACACACACTCACACACACACGCACGCTCACACGCAGACACACACACGCACACACGCACACGCACACGCACACGCACACACTCTCCACCTCTCGACTCCTACCTATTAGTCGTCTCTTAGGACAGGCAGGGCCTTCTTGCCTCGGCCGTATTCTTATCTCTGCAACCGAACGGACACACACACATACTCACACACGCACACACATACACTCTTAACCTCTCGACTCCTACCCATTAGCCGCCTCTTACGACATTCAGGGACTTCTTGCCACGGACGTATTCTTATCTCTGCGAGCCGAACGGACATACACACACACTCACACACACACGCACGCTCATACGCAGACACACACACGAACACACGCACACGCACACGCACACACATACACTCTTCACCTCTTCGCCTTATTCTTCTCTTACTTCAGGCAGGGCCTTCTTGCCTCGGCCGTATTCTTATCTTTGCAAGCCAAACGGACACACACACATATACACACACACTCACACACGCACAAACAAACGCGCACACACACACACACACATACACTCTTCACCTCTCGACTCCTATTCATTAGTCGCCTCTTACGACAGGCAGGGACTTCTTGCCACGGCCGTGTTCTTATCTCTGCAAGCCGAACGGACACACACACACTCACACACACACACACACGCACACACTCACACACACACGCACACACACACAAACACACTCTTCACCTCTCGACTCCTACCCATTAGTCGCCTCTTACGACAGGCATGGACTTATTGCCTCGGCCGTATTCTAATCTCTGCGAGCCGAACGGACACACACACATACTCACACACGCACACACACACGCTCACACGCACACACACATACACTCTTCACGTCTCGACTCCTACCTATTAGTCGTCTCTTAGGACAGGCAGGGCCTTCTTGCCTCTGCCGTATTCTTATCTCTGCAAGCCAAACGGACATACACACATACACACACACTCACACACGCACACACACGCACACAGCCACACACACACACACATACACTCTTCACCTCTCGACTCCTACCCATTAGTCGCCTCTTACGACAGGCAGGGCCTTCTGGCCACGGCCGTGTTCTTATCTCTGCGAGCCGACCGCACACACACACTCACACACACACATACACACACACTTACACGCACACAGGCACACACGCACACACAAACACACGCACACGCACACGCACACGCACACGCACACACTCTCCACCTCTCGACGCCTATCCAATAGTCGCCTCTTAATACAGCCAGGGCCTCTTTGCCATGGACGTATTCTTATCTCTGCGGGCCGAACGGATACACACACACTCACACACACACACACATACACTCTTAACCTCTCGACTCCTACCCATTAGTCGCCTCTTACGACATTCAAGGACTTCTTGCCACGGACGTATTCTTATCTCTGCAAGCCGAACAGACACACACACATACTCACACACGCGCACACACACGCACACACGCACATACACATACACTCTTCACCTCTCGACTCCTACCTATTAGTCGCTCCTTACAACAGGCAGCGCCTTCTTGCTACAGCCATGTTCTTATCTCTGCGAGCCGAACGGGCATACACACACACTTACACACACACGCACGCTCACACGCAGACACACACACGCACACACGCACACGCACACGCACACGCACACACTCTCCACCTCTCGACTCCTACCTATTAGTCGTCTCTTAGGACAGGCAGGGCCTTCTTGCCTCGGCCGTATTCTTATCTCTGCAACCGAACGGACACACACACATACTCACACACGCACACACACACACGGACACACATACACTCTTAACCTCTCGACTCCTACCCATTAGCCGCCTCTTACGACATTCAGGGACTTCTTGCCACGGACGTATTCTTATCTCTGCGAGCCGAACGGACATACACACACACTCACACACACACGCACGCTCATAC
The DNA here is from genome assembly GCF_040954645.1 of Diabrotica undecimpunctata. Classification (NCBI taxonomy): domain Eukaryota; kingdom Metazoa; phylum Arthropoda; class Insecta; order Coleoptera; family Chrysomelidae; genus Diabrotica; species Diabrotica undecimpunctata. The sequence goes on along the minus strand of NW_027311929.1, from coordinate 268,175 downwards.
GCAGACACACACACGAACACACGCACACGCACACGCACACACATACACTCTTCACCTCTTCGCCTTATTCTTCTCTTACTTCAGGCAGGGCCTTCTTGCCTCGGCCGTATTCTTATCTCTGCAAGCCAAACGGACACACACACATATACACACACACTCACACACGCACAAACAAACGCGCACACACACACACACACATACACTCTTCACCTCTCGACTCCTATTCATTAGTCGCCTCTTACGACAGGCAGGGACTTTTTGCCTCGGCCGTATTCTAATCTCTGCGAGCCGAACGGACACACACACATACTCACACACGCACACACACACGCTCACACGCACACACACATACACTCTTCACGTCTCGACTCCTACCCATTAGTCGCATCTTACGACAGGCAGGAACTTCTTGCCACGGCCGAGTTCTTATCTCTGTGAGCCGAACGGACACACACATACATACACACACACACTTACACACGCACACACAAAGGAACAAACACACACACACATACACTCTTCACCTCTCGACTCCTACCCATTATTCTTCTCTTACGACAGGCAGGGCCTTCTTGCCTCGGCCGTATTCTTATCTCCGCAAGCCAAACGGACACACACACACATATACACACACTCTCACACACGTACAAACACACGCACGCACACACGCACATACACTCTTCACCTCTCGACTCCTATTCATTAGTCGCCACTTACGACAGGCATGGATTTATTGCCTCGGCCGTATTCTAATCTCTGCGAGCCGAACGGACACACACATACATACACACACACACTCACACACATACACACACACACACTCACAAACACACACACGCACACACGCACACGCACACGCACACACGCACGCACACACGCACACACACATACAGTCTTCACCTCTCGACTCCTATCTATTAGTCGCCTTTTACGACAGGCAGGGCCTTCTTGCCTCGGCCGTGTTCTTATCTCTGCAAGCCGAACGGACACACACACACACGCACACACATACACACAAACACACGCACACAGGCACACACACACACACACACATACACTCTTCACCTCTCGACTCCTACTTATTAGTCGCCCCTTACAAGAGGCAGGGCCTTCTTGCCTCGGCCGTATTCTTATCTCTGCAAGCCAAACAGACACACACACACACATACACACACACTTACACACGCACACACACCCACACACGCACACACACACACACATACACTCTTCACCTCTCGACTCCTACCCATTAGTCGTCTCTTACGACAGGCAGGGCCTTCTTGCCACGGCCGTGTTCTCATATCTGCGAGCCGACCGGAAACACACACACTGACACACACACATACACACACACACTCACACAGGCACGCACAAACGCACACACACACATACACTCTTCACCTATCGACTTCTACCCATTATTCTCCTCTTACGATAGGCAGGGAGTTCTTGCCACGGCCGTGTTCTTATCTCTGCAAGCCGAACGGACACACACACACACATACTCACACACGCACACTCACACGCACAAACGCACACACACATAAACTCTCCACCTCTCGACTCCTACTTATTAGTCGCCCACTCTTCACCTCTCGACTTCTACCCATTGGTCGCCCCGTACGATTTGCATGGCCTTCTTGCCACGGCTGTTTTCTTATCTCTGCGAGCCGAAGGGACACACACACACATACACACACACACACTGACAAACACACACACACACACGCACGCACACACGCACACACACATATACTCACACATACACAATCACGCACACACGCACACACACATACATTCTTCACCTCTCGACTCCTACCTACTAGTCGCCTCTTACGATAGGCAGGGCCTTCTTGCCTCGGCCGTGTTCTTATTTCTGCAAGCCGAACTAACACGCACACACACACATACACTCTTCACCTCTCGACTCCTACTTATTAGCCCATTACAAGAGGCAGGGCCTTCTTGCCTCGGCCGTATTCTTATCTCTGCAAGCCAAACAGACACACACACATACACACACGCTTACACGCGCACACACACGCACACACACACATACACTCTTCACCTCTCGACTCCTACCTATTAGTCGCCTCTTACGATAGGCAGGGCCTTCTTGCCTCGGCCGTGTTCTTATTTCTGCAAGCCGAACTAACACGCACACACACACATACACTCTTCACCTCTCGACTCCTACTTATTAGCCCATTACAAGAGGCAGGGCATTCTTGCCTCGGCCGTATTCTTATCTCTGCAAGCCAAACAGACACACACACATACACACACGCTTACACGCGCACACACACGCACACACGCACACACACACATACACTCTTCACCTCTCGACTCCTACTTATTAGTCGCCCATTACAAGAGGCAGGGCCTTCTTGCCTCGGCCTTATTCTAATCTCTGCAAGCCAAACACACACACACACATACACACACACTTACACACGCACACACACCCACACACGCACACACACACACATACACTCTTCACCTCTCGACTCCTACCCATTAGTCGTCTCTTACGACAGGCAGGGCCTTCTTGCCACGGCCGTGTTCTCATATCTGCGAGCCGACCGGAAACACACACACTGACACACACATACACACACACGCTCACAAAGGCACGCACAAACGCACACACACACACATACACTCTTCACCTCTCGACTTCTACCCATTATTCTCCTCTTACGATAGGCAGGGAGTTCTTGCCACGGCCGTGTTCTTATCTCTGCAAGTCGAACGGACACACACACACACATACTCACACACGCACACTCACACGCACAAACGCACACACACATAAACTCTCCACCTCTCGACTCCTACTTATTAGTCGCCCACTCTTCACCTCTCGACTTCTACCCATTGGTCGCCCCGTACGATTTGCATGGCCTTCTTGCCACGGCTGTTTTCTTATCTCTGCGAGCCGAAGGGACACACACACATACACACACACACACTGACAAACACACACACACACACGCACGCACACACGCACACACACATATACTCACACATACACAATCACGCACACACGCACACACACATACATTCTTCACCTCTCGACTCCTACCTACTAGTCGCCTCTTACGATAGGCAGGGCCTTCTTGCCTCGGCCGTGTTCTTATTTCTGCAAGCCGAACTAACACGCACACACACACATACACTCTTCACCTCTCGACTCCTACTTATTAGCCCATTACAAGAGGCAGGGCCTTCTTGCCTCGGCCGTATTCTTATCTCTGCAAGCCAAACAGACACACACACATACACACACGCTTACACGCGCACACACATGCACACACGCACACACACACATACACTCTTCACCTCTCGACTCCTACTTATTAGTCGCCCATTACAAGAGGCAGGGCTTTCTTGCCTCGGCCTTATTCTAATCTCTGCAAGCCAAACAGACACACACACATACACACACGCTTACACGCGCACACACACGCACACACACACATACACTCTTCACCTCTCGACTCCTACCTATTAGTCGCCTCTTACGATAGGCAGGGCCTTCTTGCCTCGGCCGTGTTCTTATTTCTGCAAGCCGAACTAACACGCACACACACACATACACTCTTCACCTCTCGACTCCTACTTATTAGCCCATTACAAGAGGCAGGGCCTTCTTGCCTCGGCCGTATTCTTATCTCTGCAAGCCAAACAGACACACACACATACACACACGCTTACACGCGCACACACACGCACACACGCACACACACACATACACTCTTCACCTCTCGACTCCTACTTATTAGTCGCCCATTACAAGAGGCAGGGCCTTCTTGCCTCGGCCTTATTCTAATCTCTGCAAGCCAAACACACACACACACATACACACACACTTACACATGCATACACACGCACACACGCACACACACACATACACTCTTCACCTCTCGACTCCTACCCATTAGTCGCCTCTTACGACATTCAGGGACTTCTTGCCACGGCCGTGTTCTTATCTCTGCGAGCCGAACGGACACACACACTCTTACACACACACGAACGCACACACGCACACACACGCACACACGCACACACGCACACGCACACACTCTCCACCTCTCGACTCCTATCCATTAGTCGCCTCTTAAGACAGGCAGGGCCTTCTTGCCACAGCCGTATTTTTATCTCTGCGAGCCGAGCGGACACACACACATACACTCTTTACCTCTCGACTCCTACCTTTTAGTCGCCTCTTACGAGAGGCTGAGCCTTCTTGCCCCGGCCGTGTTCTTACCTCTGCGAGCCGAACGGACACACACACACTCTTACACACACACGCACGCACACACGCACACACACACGCACACACGCACACGTACACGCACACGCACACACTCTCCACCTCTCGACTCCTATCCATTAGTCGCCTCTTAAGACAGGCAGGGCCTTCTTGCCACGGCCGTATTTTTATCTCTGCAAGCCGAAAGGATACACACTCACACACACACGCACGCACACACTCACACACGCAGAAACACACGCACACACGCACACGTACACGCACACGCACACACTCTCCACCTCTCGACTCCTACCCATTAGTCGCCTCTTAGGACAGGCAGGGACTTCTTGCCACGGCCAAGTTCTTATTTTTGCGAGCCGAACGGACACACACACTCACACACACACGCACGCACACACGCACACACACGCACAGACACACACACACAAATATACTCTTCACTTCTCGACTCCTACCCATTAGACGCCTCTTACGACAGGCATTTCCTTCTTGCCTCGGCCGTATTCTAATCTCTGCGAGCCGAACGGACACTTACATACATACACACACACACTTACACACGCACACACAAACGAACACACACACACACATACACTCTTCATCTCTCGACTCCTACCAATTAGTCGCTCCTTACAACAAGCATGGCCTTCTTGCCACGGCCGTATTCTTATCTCTGCAAGCCGAACGGACACACACACCCATACACACACATACACACACACACTCACACACGCACGCACACACGCATACACACACAAATACACTCTTCACCTCTCGACTCCTACCCATTAGTCGCCTCTTACGACAGGCATGGCCTACTTGCCTCGGCCGTATTCTAATCTCTGCCAGCCGAATGGACACACACATACATACACACTGTATCGTTATAAACGTCACATCTCTATTAATTTATATTTTAATAATTATTTCATTTTAATTTCTTTATTAATTTATTAATTTCTTTATCTTCAGTTTAATTTTTACTATTTTTTTATTTATAAAAATAGTTGGCGCCCCCTGTTTTCTCTTCTTCCCCTGTCTTTATTTTTTTTCTCTCTTTCTGTCCCATAGAATAAATATTCGCCCTCTCACTTTTGTTCGGCAGACTATTCTGTTCCGTGTTGACTGACACGCTAGTTTCATGATATCTATAGCAACATCCTATGACATCTGTGCTAACCTCATTCAGTCTCCCACTTTCTGTCAAAACAACTTTTCTGTAGTGGGATTATTTTTTGCTTTTTTTGAAATTTATAAAAGAAGGCAAAAATTATTATAAGACTCATTTTTATGGTCTACAAATTCTCTTGGGGTAAGTACTTTCATTGTGATATTTATTCTATAATTCTGACCGCATTTCCAATGTAACCTTACTTTCTTTCGAAAGCACATTTTTTTTCTGATATATGCATTAGGACTCTTTAACAGAATTTAACTAAGTAGTAACATTCATATTTCATTTTATCCTTGCCATACGCTATTTGTTTAAGTGTAATTTTGTAAGATGGCAAGGAAGTTAAACCTTTCTTTTTAATGTGTTTCTTACGCAAGTTGTTTCTTATCCTTTTAGTTTATTGGAGATATCAAAACTTTATTGGTTTACTGGATATTTTATTGGGTTTGTTGGACACGTCAAAACTTAATTGGAGTTGTTGAATTTATTGGTTTATTGGACACCAAAACTTAGTCAGGACATACAGCCACGTGTTACTGAAGCTCTCCAGAAGCCACAAATTCTAATTGAAGGACCCAACAGCTAGAACACACAAGCAGCCCATCGAAGCAATAAGTAACACTTACTAACTGTTAAGCTTTGGCAGGGTTAATTATTGGTTTTTCATTCATTTAAAAAAGTATGTTTGGTTAAGAATTGTCTTATTTGCTATTAACTGAGAACTCAGGTTCAATCCCTAGTTTAAGACAAGACGAACTCACCCTTGAGGTACTGAGCTAGGCAAGGTATAGACGATATGCTCCCACGGTTGATTGAGGTATTATTTTTACAATAGTACTTCAATTCTCTTTGGTAGTCTTATCGTTACAACACACACACTCACAGACGCACAAACACAAACACACACGCACACACACAAATACACTCTTCACCTCCCGACTCCTACCCATTAGTGGCCTCTTACGACAGGCATGGACTAATTGCCTCGGCCGTATTCTAATCTCTGCGAGCCGAACGGACACACACATACATACACACACACACATTTACACACGCACACACACACACACACACACACACATACACTCTTCGCCTCTCGACTCCTATCCATTAGTCGCCTCTTACGACAGGCATGGCCTTCTTGCCATTGCTGTTTTCTTATCTCTGCGAGCCGAAGGGACACACATACACACACACACACACACGCACGCACACATACACTCTTCGGCTCTCGACTCCTACACATTGGTCGCCCCGTACGATTTGCATGGCCTTCTTACCACGGCTGTTTTCTTATCTCTGCGAGTCGAAGGGACACACACACATACACACACACACACACTCACAAATACACACACACACACGCACCCACACACACATACATTCTTCACCTCTTGACTCCTACCTATTAGTAGCCTCTTACGACAGGCAGGGCCTTCTTGCCTCGGCCGTATTCTTATCTCTGCAAGCCAAACTAACACACACACATACTCACACACGCAAACACACACGCACACACGCACACACACACATACACTCTTCACCTCTCGACTCCTACTTATTAGTCGCCCATTACAAGAGGCAGGGCCTTCTTGCCTCGGCCGTATTCTTATCTCTGCAAGCCAAACAGACACACACACATACACACTCGCTTACACACGCACACACACGCACACACGCACACACACACATACACTCTTCACCTCTCGACTTCTACCCATTAGTCGCCTCTTACGACAGGCAGGACCTTCTTGCCACGGCCGTGTTCTTATCTCTGCAAGCCAAACAGACACACACACATACACACTCGCTTACACACGCACACACACACATACACTCTTCACCTCTCGACTCCTACCTATTAGTAGCCTCTTACGATAGGCAGGGCCTTCTTGCCTCGATCGTGTTCTTATTTCTGCAAGCCGAACTAACACACACATACTCACACACGCACTCACATGCACACACGCACACACACACATACACTCTTCACCTCTCGACTCCTACTTATTAGTCGCCCATTACAAGAGGCAGGGCCTTCTTGCCTCGGCCGTATTCTAATCTCTGCATGCCAAACACACACACACACACATACACATACACTTACACATGCACACACACGCACACACGCACACACACACACATACACTCTTCACCTCTCGACTCCTATCCATAAGTTGCCTCTTAAGACAGGCAGGGCCTTCTTGCCACGGACGTATTCTTATCTCTGCGAGCCGAACGGACACACACACACACACACTTGCACACACACACACATACATTCTTCACCTCTCGACTCCTACCTATTAGTAGCCTCTTACGACAGGCAGGGCCTTCTTGCCTTGGACGTGTTCTTATCTCTGCAAGCCGAACTAACACACACACGCACACACAAACGCGCACACATAAACTCTTCACCTCTTGACTCCTACTTATTAGTCGCCCCTACAAGAGGCAGGGCCTTCTTGCCTCGGCCGTATTCTTATCTCTGCAAGCCAAACAGACACACACACACACATACACACACACACTTACACACTTCACCTCTCGACTCCTACCTATTAGTAGCCTCTTACGATGGGCAGGGCCTTCTTGCCTCGATCGTGTTCTTATTTCTGCAAGCCGAACTAACACACGCACATACTCACACACGCAAACACACACGCACACACGCACACACACACATACACACTTCACCTCTCGACTCCTACTTATTAGTCGCCCATTACAAGAGGCAGGGCCTTCTTGCCTCGGCCGTATTCTTATCTCTGCAAGCCAAACAGACACACACACATACACACTCGCTTACACACGCACACACACGCACACACGCACACACACATACACTCTTCACCTCTCGACTTCTACCCATTAGTCGCCTCTTACGACAGGCAGGACCTTCTTGCCACGGCCGTGTTCTTATCTCTGCAAGCCGAACTAACACACACACATACTCACACACGCACACACATGCACACACGCACACACACACATACACTCTTCACCTCTCGACTCCTACATATTAGTCGCCCATTACAATAGGCAGGGCCTTCTTGCCTCGGCCGTATTCTAATCTCTGCAAGCCAAACACACACACACATACACATACACTTACACATGCACACACACGCACACACGCACACACACACATACACTCTTCACCTCTCGACTCCTATCCATTAGTCGCCTCTTAAGACAGGCAGGGCCTTCTTGCCACGGACGTATTCTTATCTCTGCGAGCGGAACGGACACACACACACACACACTTGCACACACACACACAAACACACACATATACGCTTCACCTCTCGACTCCTACCCATTAGTCGCCTCTTACGACATTCATTGACTTCTTGCCACGGCCGTGTTCTTATCTCTGCGAGCCGAACGTTCACACATACACTCTTATATACACACGCACGCACACACGCACACACACATGCACACACGCACACACGCACACGCACACACTCTCCACCTCTCGACTCCTATCCATTAGTCGCCTCTTAAGATAGGCAGAACCTTCTTGCCACGGCCGTATTTTCATCTCTGCGAGCCGAGCGGACACACACACACACACAGTCACACACACACATACACTCTTTACCTCTCGACTCCTACCTTTTAGTCGCCTCTTACGAGAGGCAGGGCCATCTTGCCCCGGCCGTGTTCTTACCTCTGCGAGCCGAACGGACACACACACACTCTTACACACACACGCACGCACACACGCATCCACAAACGCACACACGCACACGTACACGCACACGCACACACTCTCCACTTCTCGACTCCTATCCATTAGTCGCCTCTTAAGACAGGCAGGGCCTTCTTGCCACGGCCGTATTTTTATCTCTGCAAGCCGAACGGATACACACTCACACACACGCACGCATACACTCACACATGCACAAACACACGCACACACGCACACGTACACGCACACGCACACACTCTCCACCTCTCGACTCCCACCCATTAGTCGCCTCTTAGGACAGGCAGGGACTTCTTGCCACGGCCGAGTTCTTATTTTTGCGAGCCGAACGGACACACACACTCACACACACGCACAGACATACACACACAAATACACTCTTCACTTCTCCACTCCTACCCATTAGACGCCTTTTACGACAGGCATTTCCTTCTTGCCTCGGCCGTATTCTAATCTCTGCGAGTCGAACGGACACTTACATATATACACACACACACACTTACACACGCACACACAAACGAACACACACACACACATACACTCTTCATCTCTCCACTCCTACCAATTAGTCGCTCCTTACAACAAGCATGGCCTTCTTGCCACCTCCGTATTCTTATCTCTGCAAGCCGAACGGACACACACACCCATACACACACATACACACACACAAACTCACACACGCACGCACACACGCACACACACAAATACACTCGTCACCTCTCGACTCCTACCCATTAGTCGCCTCTTACGTCAGGCATGGCCTACTTGCCTCGGCCGTATTCTAATCTCTGCCAGCCGAATGGACACACACATACATACATACTGTATCGTTATAAACGTCACATCTCTATTAATTTATATTTTAATAATTATTTCATTTTAATTTCTTTATTAATTTATTAATTTCTTTATCTTCAGTTTAATTTTTAGTATTTTTTTATTTATAAAAATAGTTGGCGCCCCCTGTTTTTCTCTTCTTCCTCTGTCTTTATTTTTTTTTCTCTCTTTCTGTCCCATAGAATAAATATTCGCCCTCTTACTTTTGTTCGGCAGACTATTCTGTTCCGTGTTGACTGATAAGCTAGTTTCATGATATCTATAGCAACTTCCTATGACATCTGTGCTAACCTCATTCAGTCTCCCACTTTCTGTCAAAACAACTTTTCTGTAGTGGGATTATTTTTTGCTTTTTTTGAAATTTATAAAAGAAGGCAAAAATTATTATAAGACTCATTTTTATGGTCTACAAATTCTCTTGGGGTAAGTACTTTCATTGTGCTATTTATTCTATAATTCTGACCGCATTTCCAATGTAACCTTACTTTCTTTCGAAAGCACATTTTTTTTCTGATATATGCATTAGGACTCTTTAACAGAATTTAACTAAGTAGTAACATTCATATTTCATTTTATCCTTGCCATACGCTATTTGTTTAAGTGTAGATTTGTAAGAAGGCAAGAAAGTTAAACCTTTCTTTTTGATGTGTTTCTAACGCAAGTTGTTTCTTATCCTTTTAGTTTATTGGAGATATCAAAACTTTATTGGTTTACTGGATATTTTACTGGGTTTGTTGGACACATCAAAACTTAATTGGAGTTGTTGAATTTATTGGTTTATTGGACACCAAAACTTAGTCAGGACATACAGCCACGTGTTACTGAAGCTCTCCAGAAGCCACAAATTCTAATTGAAGGACCCAACAGCTAGAACACACAAGCAGCCCATCGAAGCAATAAATAACACTTACTAACTGTTAAGCTTTGGCAGGGTTAATTATTGGTTTTTTATTCATTTAAAAAAGTATGTTTGGTTAAGAATTGTCTTATTTGCTATCAACTGAGAACTCAGGTTCAATCCCTAGTTTAAGACAAGACGAACTCACCCTTGAGGTACTGAGCTAGGCAAGGTATAGACGATATGCTCCCACGGTTGATTGAGGTATTATTTTTACAATAGTACTTCAATTCTCTTTGGTAGTCTTATCGTTACAACACACACACTCACAGACGCACAAACACACACACACACGCACACACACAAATACACTCTTCACCTCCCGACTCCTACCCATTAGTGACCTCTTACGACAGGCATGGACTAATTGCCTCGGCCGTATTCTAATCTCTGCGAGCCGAACGGACACACACATACATACACACACACACACATTTACACACGCACACACACACACACACACATACACTCTTCGCCTCTCGACTCCTATCCATTAGTCGCCTCTTACGACAGGCATGGCCTTCTTGCCATTGCTGTTTTCTTATCTCTGCGAGCCGAAGGGACACACATACACACACACACACACACACGCACGCACACATACACTCTTCGGCTCTCGACTCCTACACATTGGTCGCCCCGTACGATTTGCATGGCCTTCTTACCACGGCTGTTTTCTTATCTCTGCGAGTCGAAGGGACACACACACATACACACACACACACACACTCACAAATACACACACACACACGCACCCACACACACATACATTCTTCACCTCTCGACTCCTACCTATTAGTAGCCTCTTACGACAGGCAGGGCCTTCTTGCCTCGGCCGTATTCTTATCTCTGCAAGCCAAACTAACACACACACATACTCACACACGCAAACACACACGCACACACGCACACACACACATACACTCTTCACCTCTCGACTCCTACTTATTAGTCGCCCATTACCAGAGGCAGGGCCTTCTTGCCTCGGCCGTATTCTTATCTCTGCAAGCCAAACAGACACACACACATACACACTCGCTTACACACGCACACACACGCACACACGCACACACACACATACACTCTTCACCTCTCGACTTCTACCCATTAGTCGCCTCTTACGACAGGCAGGACCTTCTTGCCACGGCCGTGTTCTTATCTCTGCAAGCCAAACAGACACACACACATACACACTCGCTTACACACGCACACACACACACATACACTCTTCACCTCTCGACTCCTACCTATTAGTAGCCTCTTACGATAGGCAGGGCCTTCTTGCCTCGATCGTGTTCTTATTTCTGCAAGCCGAACTAACACACACATACTCACACACGCACTCACATGCACACACGCACACACACACATACACTCTTCACCTCTCGACTCCTACTTATTAGTCGCCCATTACAAGAGGCAGGGCCTTCTTGCCTCGGCCGTATTCTAATCTCTGCATGCCAAACACACACACACACACATACACATACACTTACACATGCACACACACGCACACACGCACACACACACACATACACTCTTCACCTCTCGACTCCTATCCATTAGTTGCCTCTTAAGACAGGCAGGGCCTTCTTGCCACGGACGTATTCTTATCTCTGCGAGCCCAACGGACACACACACACACACACACTTGCACACACACACACATACATTCTTCACCTCTCGACTCCTACCTATTAGTAGCCTCTTACGACAGGCAGAGCCTTCTTGCCTTGGACGTGTTCTTATCTCTGCAAGCCGAACTAACACACACACGCACACACAAACGCGCACACATAAACTCTTCACCTCTTGACTCCTACTTATTAGTCGCCCCTACAAGAGGCAGGGCCTTCTTGCCTCGGCCGTATTCTTATCTCTGCAAGCCAAACAGACACACACACACACATACACACACACACTTACACACTTCACCTCTCGACTCCTACCTATTAGTAGCCTCTTACGATGGGCAGGGCCTTCTTGCCTCGATCGTGTTCTTATTTCTGCAAGCCGAACTAACACACGCACATACTCACACACGCAAACACACACGCACACACGCACACACACACATACACACTTCACCTCTCGACTCCTACTTATTAGTCGCCCATTACAAGAGGCAGGGCCTTCTTGCCTCGGCCGTATTCTTATCTCTGCAAGCCAAACAGACACACACACATACACACTCGCTTACACACGCACACACACGCACACACGCACACACACATACACTCTTCACCTCTCGACTTCTACCCATTAGTCGCCTCTTACGACAGGCAGGACCTTCTTGCCACGGCCGTGTTCTTATCTCTGCAAGCCGAACTAACACACACACATACTCACACACGCACACACATGCACACACGCACACACACACATACACTCTTCACCTCTCGACTCCTACATATTAGTCGCCCATTACAATAGGCAGGGCCTTCTTGCCTCGGCCGTATTCTAATCTCTGCAAGCCAAACACACACACACATACACATACACTTACACATGCACACACACGCACACACGCACACACACACATACACTCTTCACCTCTCGACTCCTATCCATTAGTCGCCTCTTAAGACAGGCAGGGCCTTCTTGCCACGGACGTATTCTTATCTCTGCGAGCGGAACGGACACACACACACACACACTTGCACACACACACACAAACACACACATATACGCTTCACCTCTCGACTCCTACCCATTAGTCGCCTCTTACGACATTCATTGACTTCTTGCCACGGCCGTGTTCTTATCTCTGCGAGCCGAACGTTCACACATACACTCTTATATACACACGCACGCACACACGCATCCACAAACGCACACACGCACACGTACACGCACACGCACACACTCTCCACTTCTCGACTCCTATCCATTAGTCGCCTCTTAAGACAGGCAGGGCCTTCTTGCCACGGCCGTATTTTTATCTCTGCAAGCCGAACGGATACACACTCACACACACGCACGCATACACTCACACATGCACAAACACACGCACACACGCACACGTACACGCACACGCACACACTCTCCACCTCTCGACTCCCACCCATTAGTCGCCTCTTAGGACAGGCAGGGACTTCTTGCCACGGCCGAGTTCTTATTTTTGCGAGCCGAACGGACACACACACTCACACACACGCACAGACATACACACACAAATACACTCTTCACTTCTCCACTCCTACCCATTAGACGCCTTTTACGACAGGCATTTCCTTCTTGCCTCGGCCGTATTCTAATCTCTGCGAGTCGAACGGACACTTACATATATACACACACACACACTTACACACGCACACACAAACGAACACACACACACACATACACTCTTCATCTCTCCACTCCTACCAATTAGTCGCTCCTTACAACAAGCATGGCCTTCTTGCCACCTCCGTATTCTTATCTCTGCAAGCCGAACGGAGACACACACCCATACACACACATACACACACACAAACTCACACACGCACGCACACACGCACACACACACAAATACACTCGTCACCTCTCGACTCCTACCCATTAGTCGCCTCTTACGTCAGGCATGGCCTACTTGCCTCGGCCGTATTCTAATCTCTGCCAGCCGAATGGACACACACATACACACATACTGTATCGTTATAAACGTCACATCTCTATTAATTTATATTTTAATAATTATTTCATTTTAATTTCTTTATTAATTTATTAATTTCTTTATCTTCAGTTTAATTTTTAGTATTTTTTTATTTATAAAAATAGTTGGCGCCCCCTGTTTTTCTCTTCTTCCTCTGTCTTTATTTTTTTTTCTCTCTTTCTGTCCCATAGAATAAATATTCGCCCTCTTACTTTTGTTCGGCAGACTATTCTGTTCCGTGTTGACTGATAAGCTAGTTTCATGATATCTATAGCAACTTCCTATGACATCTGTGCTAACCTCATTCAGTCTCCCACTTTCTGTCAAAACAACTTTTCTGTAGTGGGATTATTTTTTGCTTTTTTTGAAATTTATAAAAGAAGGCAAAAATTATTATAAGACTCATTTTTATGGTCTACAAATTCTCTTGGGGTAAGTACTTTCATTGTGCTATTTATTCTATAATTCTGACCGCATTTCCAATGTAACCTTACTTTCTTTCGAAAGCACATTTTTTTTCTGATATATGCATTAGGACTCTTTAACAGAATTTAACTAAGTAGTAACATTCATATTTCATTTTATCCTTGCCATACGCTATTTGTTTAAGTGTAGATTTGTAAGAAGGCAAGAAAGTTAAACCTTTCTTTTTGATGTGTTTCTAACGCAAGTTGTTTCTTATCCTTTTAGTTTATTGGAGATATCAAAACTTTATTGGTTTACTGGATATTTTACTGGGTTTGTTGGACACATCAAAACTTAATTGGAGTTGTTGAATTTATTGGTTTATTGGACACCAAAACTTAGTCAGGACATACAGCCACGTGTTACTGAAGCTCTCCAGAAGCCACAAATTCTAATTGAAGGACCCAACAGCTAGAACACACAAGCAGCCCATCGAAGCAATAAATAACACTTACTAACTGTTAAGCTTTGGCAGGGTTAATTATTGGTTTTTTATTCATTTAAAAAAGTATGTTTGGTTAAGAATTGTCTTATTTGCTATCAACTGAGAACTCAGGTTCAATCCCTAGTTTAAGACAAGACGAACTCACCCTTGAGGTACTGAGCTAGGCAAGGTATAGACGATATGCTCCCACGGTTGATTGAGGTATTATTTTTACAATAGTACTTCAATTCTCTTTGGTAGTCTTATCGTTACAACACACACACTCACAGACGCACAAACACACACACACACGCACACACACATACACTATTCACCTCTCGACTCCTACCTATTAGTCGCCCCTTACAAGAGGCAGGGCCTTCTTGCCACGGCCGTGTTCTTATCTTTGCAAGCCGAACGGACACACATACGCACACACACACGCACACACATACACTCTTCATCTCTCCACTCCTACCAATTAGTCGCTCCTTACAACAAGCATGGCCTTCTTGCCACCTCCGTATTCTTATCTCTGCAAGCCGAACGGAGACACACACCCATACACACACATACACACACACAAACTCACACACGCACGCACACACGCACACACACACAAATACACTCGTCACCTCTCGACTCCTACCCATTAGTCGCCTCTTACGTCAGGCATGGCCTACTTGCCTCGGCCGTATTCTAATCTCTGCCAGCCGAATGGACACACACATACACACATACTGTATCGTTATAAACGTCACATCTCTATTAATTTATATTTTAATAATTATTTCATTTTAATTTCTTTATTAATTTATTAATTTCTTTATCTTCAGTTTAATTTTTAGTATTTTTTTATTTATAAAAATAGTTGGCGCCCCCTGTTTTTCTCTTCTTCCTCTGTCTTTATTTTTTTTTCTCTCTTTCTGTCCCATAGAATAAATATTCGCCCTCTTACTTTTGTTCGGCAGACTATTCTGTTCCGTGTTGACTGATAAGCTAGTTTCATGATATCTATAGCAACTTCCTATGACATCTGTGCTAACCTCATTCAGTCTCCCACTTTCTGTCAAAACAACTTTTCTGTAGTGGGATTATTTTTTGCTTTTTTTGAAATTTATAAAAGAAGGCAAAAATTATTATAAGACTCATTTTTATGGTCTACAAATTCTCTTGGGGTAAGTACTTTCATTGTGCTATTTATTCTATAATTCTGACCGCATTTCCAATGTAACCTTACTTTCTTTCGAAAGCACATTTTTTTTCTGATATATGCATTAGGACTCTTTAACAGAATTTAACTAAGTAGTAACATTCATATTTCATTTTATCCTTGCCATACGCTATTTGTTTAAGTGTAGATTTGTAAGAAGGCAAGAAAGTTAAACCTTTCTTTTTGATGTGTTTCTAACGCAAGTTGTTTCTTATCCTTTTAGTTTATTGGAGATATCAAAACTTTATTGGTTTACTGGATATTTTACTGGGTTTGTTGGACACATCAAAACTTAATTGGAGTTGTTGAATTTATTGGTTTATTGGACACCAAAACTTAGTCAGGACATACAGCCACGTGTTACTGAAGCTCTCCAGAAGCCACAAATTCTAATTGAAGGACCCAACAGCTAGAACACACAAGCAGCCCATCGAAGCAATAAATAACACTTACTAACTGTTAAGCTTTGGCAGGGTTAATTATTGGTTTTTTATTCATTTAAAAAAGTATGTTTGGTTAAGAATTGTCTTATTTGCTATCAACTGAGAACTCAGGTTCAATCCCTAGTTTAAGACAAGACGAACTCACCCTTGAGGTACTGAGCTAGGCAAGGTATAGACGATATGCTCCCACGGTTGATTGAGGTATTATTTTTACAATAGTACTTCAATTCTCTTTGGTAGTCTTATCGTTACAACACACACACTCACAGACGCACAAACACACACACACACGCACACACACATACACTATTCACCTCTCGACTCCTACCTATTAGTCGCCCCTTACAAGAGGCAGGGCCTTCTTGCCACGGCCGTGTTCTTATCTTTGCAAGCCGAACGGACACACATACGCACACACACACGCACACACACACACACAAATACACTCTTCACCTCCCGACTCCTACCCATTAGTGGCCTCTTACGACAGGCATGGACTAATGGCCTCGGCCGTATTCTAATCTCTGCGAGCCGAACGGACACACACATACATACACACACACACATTTACACACGCACACACACACACATACACTCTTCGCCTCTCGACTCCTACCCATTAGTCGCCTCTTACGACAGGCATGGCCTTCTTGCCACCGCTGTTTTCTTATCTCTGCGAGCCGAAGGGACACACATACACACACACACACACGCACGCACACATACACTTTTCGGCTCTCGACTCCTACCCATTAGTCGCCCCGTACGATTTGCATGGCCTTCTTACCACGGCTGTTTTCTTATCTCTGCGAGTCAAAGGGACACACACACATACACACACACACTCACAAATACACACACACATACGCACGCACACACACATACATTCTTCACCTCTCGACTCCTACCTATTAGTCGCCTCTTACGACAGGCAGGGGCTTCTTGCCTCGGCCGTGTTCTTATCTCTGCAAGCCGAACTAACACACACACACCCACACACACGCACACACAAACGCGCACACATAAACTCTTCACCTCTCGACTCCTACTTATTAGTCGCCCCTTACAAGCTGGAGGGCCTTCTTGCCTCGCCCGTATTCTTATCTCTGCAAGCCAAACGGACACACACACACATACACACACTCATACACACACACAGACACTCACACACGCACGCACACACCCACACACACATACACTCTTCACCTCTCGACTCCTACCCATTATTCTCCTCTTACGACAGGCAGGGTCTTCTTGCCACGGCCGCGTTCTTATCTCTGCAAGCCTAACGGACACACACACACACACGCACACACAAACACACGCACACACTTTCCACCTCTCGACTTCTATCCATTAGTCGCCTCTTAAGACAGGCAGGGCCTTCTTGCCACGGACGTATTCTTATCTCTGCGAGCCGAACGGACACACACACACTCGCACACACACACACATACACGCTTCACCTCTCGACTCCCACCCATTAGTCGCCTCTTACGACATTCAGGGACTTCTTGCCACGGCCGTGTTCTTATCTCTGCCAGCCGAACGGACACACACACACACGCACACACACGCACACGCACACACTTTCCACCTCTCGACTCCTATCCATTAGTCGCCTCTTAAGACAGACAGGGCCTTCTTGCCACGGCCGTATTCTTATCTCTGCGAGCCGAGCGGACACACACACACACACACACACACATACACTCTTCACCTGTCGACTCCTACCTTTTAGTCGCCTCTTACGAGAGGCAGGGCCTTCTTGCCCCGCCATATTCTTATCTCTGCAAGCCGAACGGATACACACACTCACACACACACGCACGCATACACGCACACACACACGCACACATACACACACACACACAAATACACTCTTTATCTCTCGACTCCTACCCATTAGTCGCCTCTTACGACAGGCATGAACTAATTGCCTCCGCCGTATTCTAATCTCTGCAAGCCGAACGGACACACACATACATACACAGACACACTTACACACTTACACACGCACACACACACATACACTCTTCACCTCTCGACTCCTAACTATTAGTCGCCCCGTACGATTTGCATGGCCTTCTTGCCACGGCTGTTTTCTTATCTCTGCGAGCCGAAGGGATACACACACACACACACTCACAAACACACACACAGACGCACACGCACACACGCACGCTCACACGCACACACACATACACCCACACACACACACACGCACAAACACACACACACGCACACACACACATACATTCTTCACCTCTCGACTCCTACCTATTAGTCGCCTCTTACGACAGGCAGGGCCTTCTTGCCTCGGCCGTGTTCTTATCTCTGCAAGCCGAATGGACACACACACATACTCACACAAGCACACACACACACAAACGCACACACACACACATACACTCTTCACCTCTTGACTCCTACCTATTAGTCGCCCCTTACAACAGGCAGGGTCTTCTTGCCTTGGCCGTATTCTTATCTCTGCAAGCCTCACGGACACACACACATACACACACACTCACACGCACACGCACACGCACACACTCTCCACCTCTCGACTCCTATCCATTAGCCGCCTCTTAAGACAGGCAGGGCCTTCTTGCCACGGACGTATTCTTATCTCTGCAAGCCGAACGGACACACACACATACTCACACACGCGCACACACACGCACACACGCACACACACATACACTCTTCACCTCTCGACTCCCACCTATTAGTCGCCCCTCACAACAGGAAGGGCCTTCTTGCTACAGCCATGTTCTTATCTCTGCGAGGAGAACGGACATACACACACACTCACACACACACGCACGCTCACACGCAGACACACACACGCACACACGCACACGCACACGCACACGCACACACTCTCCATCTCTCGACTCCTACCTATTAGTCGCCTCTTAGGACAGGCAGGGCCTTCTTGCCTCGGCCGTGTTCTTATCTCTGCAAGCCGAACGGACACACACACACATTCACACACGCACACACACACGCACACACATACACTCTTAACCTCTCGACTCCTACCCATTAGTCGCCTCTTACGACATTCAGGGACTTCTTGCCACGGACGTATTCTTATCTCTGCAAGCCGAACGGACACACACACATACTCACACACGCGCACACACACGCACACACGCACACACACATACATTCTTCACCTCTCGACTCCTACCTATTAGTCGCCTCTTACAACAGGCAGGGCCTTCTTGCTACAGCCATGTTCTTATCTCTGCGAGCCGAAAGGACATACACACACACTCACACACACTTACACACGCACACACAAAGGAACAAACACACACACACATACACTCTTTATCTCTCGACTCCTACCCATTAGTCGCTCCTTACAGCAAGCATGGCCTTCTTGCCACGGCCGTATTCTTATCTATGCAAGCCGAACAGACACACACCCATACACACACACACACACTTACACACGCACAAACACATACACACGTACACACAAACGAACACACGCACACACACACGTACACTCTTCATCTCTCGACTCCTACCCATTAGTCGCTCCTTACAGCAAGCATGGCCTTCTTGCCTCGGCCGTATTCTTATCTCTGCAAGCCAAACAGACACACACACACATACACACACACACTTACACACGCACACATACGCATACACGCACACACACACACAGATACACTCTTCACCTCTCGACTCCTACCCATTAGTCGCCTCTTACGACAGGCAGGGCCTTCTTGCCCCGGCCGTGTTCTCATCTCTGTGAGCCGATCGGACACACACATTCTAACACACACACATACACACACACACTCACGCACACACGCACAGACATACACACTCTTTACCTCTGGACTCCTACCCATTATTCTTCTCTTACGACAGGCAGGGCTTTCTTGCCTCGGCCGTATTCTTATCTCTGCAAGCCAAACGGACACACACACAAATACACACACACTCACAAACGCAAAAACACACGCGCACACACACACACACATACACTCTTCACCTCTCGACTCCTATTCATTAGTCGCCTCTTACGACAGGCAGGGACTTCTTGCCACGGCCGTGTTCTCATCTCTGTGAGCCGATCGGACACACACACACTAACACACACAGATACACACACACTCACACACTCACGCACACACGCACAGACATACATACACTCTTCACCTCTCGACTCCTACCCATTATTCTTCTCTTACGACAGGCAGGGCCTTCTTGCCCCGGCCGTATTCTTATCTCTGCAAGCCAAACGGACACACACACATACACACACACACTTACACACGCACACATACGCATACACGCACACACACACATACACTCTTCACCTCTCGACTCCTACCCATTAGTCGCCTCTTACGACAGGCAGGGCCTTCTTGCCTCGGCCGTGTTCTTATCTCTGCAAGCCGAACGGACACACACACCCATACACACACACACACTTACACACGCACAAACACATACACACGTACACACAAACGAACACACGCACACACACACGTACACTCTTTATCTCTCGAATCCTACCCATTAGTCGCTCCTTACAGAAAGCATTGCCTTCTTGCCTCAGCCGTATTCTTATCTCTGCACGCCAAACAGACACACACACATACACACACACACTTACACACGCACACACACGCACACACGCACACACACACATACACTCTTCACCTCTCGACTCCTACCCATTAGTCGCCTCTTACGACAGGCAGGGCCTTCTTGCCACGGCCGCGCTCTCATCTTTGTGAGCCGACTGGGCACACACACACTAACACACACACATACACACACACACTCACACACGCACGCACACACGCACAGACATACATACACTCTTCACCTCTCGATTCCTACCCATTATTCTTCTCTTACGACAGGCAGTGCCTTCTTTCCTCGGCCGTATTCTTATCTCTGCAAGCCAAACGGACACACACACAAATACACACACACTTACACACGCACAAACACACGCACACACACACACACACATACACTCTTCACCTCTCGACTCCTATTCATTAGTCGCCTCTTACGACAGGCAGGGCCTTTTTGCCACGGCCGTGCTCTCATCTCTGTGAGCCGACTGGACACACACACACTAACACACACACATACACACACACACTCACACACGCACGCACACACGCACAGACATACATACACTCTTTACCTCTCGATTCCTACCCATTATTCTTCTCTTACGACAGGCAGTGCCTTCTTTCCTCGGCCGTATTCTTATCTCTGCAAGCCAAACGGACACACACACAAATACACACACACTTACACACGCACAAACACACGCACACACACACATACACTCTTCACCTCTCGACTCCTACCCATTACTCGCCTCTTACGACAGGCATGGACTTATTGCCTCGGCCGTACTCTAATCTCTGCGAGCCGAACGGACACACACATACATACACACACACACTCACACACACACACGCACAAACGCACGCACACATACAATCTTCACCTCTTGACTACTATTCATTAGTCGCCTCTTACGACAGGCAGGGCCTTCCTGCCTCGGCCGTGTTCTTATCTCTGCAAGCCGAACGGACACACACACATACTCACACACACACACACACACACGTACACACACACACACAAACACACTCTTCACCTCTCGACTCCTACCCATTAGTCGCCTCTTACGACAGGCATGGACTTATTGCCTCGGCCGTATTCTAATCTCTGCGAGCCGAACGGACACACACACATACTCACACACGCACACACACACGCTCACACGCACACACACATACACTCGTCACGTCTCGACTCCTACCCATTAGTCGCATCTTACGACAGGCAGGAACTTCTTGCCACGGCCGAGTTCTTATCTCTGTGAGCCGAACGGACACACACATACATACGCACACACACTTACACACGCACACACAAAGGAACAAACACACACACACATACACTCTTTATCTCTTGACTCCTACCAATTAGTCGCTCCTTACAGCAAGCATGGCCTTCTTGCCTCTGCCGTATTCTTATCTCTGCAAGCCAAACAGACACACACACATACACACACACACTTACACACGCACACACACGCACACACACACACACATACACTCTTCACCTCTCGACTCCTACCCATTAGTCGCCTCCTACGACAGGCAGGGCCTTCTTGCCACGGCCGTGTTCTCATCTCTGTGAGCCGACCGGACACACACACACTGACACACACACATACACGCACACACTCACACACGCACGCACACACGCACAGACATACATACACTCTTCACCTCTCGACTCCTACCCATTATTCTTCTCTTACGACAGGCAGGGCCTTCTTGCCTCGGCCGTATTCTTATCTCCGCAAGCCAAACGGACACACACACACATATACACACAGTCTCACACACGTACAAACACACGCACGCATACACGCACATACACTCTTCACCTCTCGACTCCTATTCATTAGTCGCCACTTACGACAGGCATGGACTTATTGCCTCGGCCGTATTCTAATCTCTGCGAGCCGAACGGACACACACATACATACACACACACACTCAGACACATACACACACACACACTCACAAACACACACACGCACACACGCACGCACACACGCACACGCACACGCACACACGCACGCACACACGCACACACACATACATTCTTCACCTTTCGACTCCTATCTATTAGTCGCTTCTTACGACAGGCAGGGCCTTCTTGCCTCGGCCGTGTTCTTATCTCTGCAAGCCGAACGGACACACACACACACGCACACACATACACACAAACACACGCACACAGGCACACACACACACACATACACTCTTCACCTCTCGACTCCTACTTATTAGTCGCCCCTTACAAGAGGCAGGGCCTTCTTGCCTCGGCCGTATTCTTATCTCTGCAAGCCAAACAGACACACACACACACATACACACACTTACACACGCACACACACCCACACACGCACACACACACACACATACACTCTTCACCTTTCGACTCCTACCCATTAGTCGTCTCTTACGACAGGCAGGGCCTTCTTGCCACGGCCGTGTTCTCATATCTGCGAGCCGACCGGAAACACACACACTGACACACACACATACACACACACGCTCACACAGGCACGCACAAACGCACACACACACACATACACTCTTCACCTCTCGACTTCTACCCATTATTCTCCTCTTACGATAGGCAGGGAGTTCTTGCCACGGCCGTGTTCTTATCTCTGCAAGCCGAACGGACACACACACACACATACTCACACACGCACACTTACACGCACAAACGCACACACACATAAACTCTCCACCTCTCGACTCCTACTTATTAGTCGCCCACTCTTCACCTCTCGACTTCTACCCATTAGTCGCCCCGTACGATTTCCATGGCCTTCTTGCCACGGCTGTTTTCTTATCTCTGCGAGCCGAACGGACACACACATACATACACACACACACTCACACACATACACACACACACACTCACAAACACACACACGCACACACGCACACGCACACGCACACACGCACGCACACACGCACACACACATACATTCTTCACCTTTCGACTCCTATCTATTAGTCGCCTCTTACGACAGGAAGGGCCTTCTTGCCTCGGCCGTGTTCTTATCTCTGCAAGCCGAACGGACACACACACACACGCACACACATACACACAAACACACGCACACAGGCACACACACACACACATACATTCTTCACCTCTCGACTCCTACTTATTAGTCGCCCCTTACAAGAGGCAGGGCCTTCTTGCCTCGGCCGTATTTTCATCTCTGCAAGCCAAACAGACACACACACACACATACACACACACTTACACACGCACACACACCCACACACGCACACACACACACACACATACACTCTTCACCTCTCGACTCCTACCCATTAGTCGTCTCTTACGACAGGCAGGGCCTTCTTGCCACGGCCGTGTTCTCATATCTGCGAGCCGACCGGAAACACACACACTGACACACACACATACACACACACACTCACACAGGCACGCACAAACGCACACACACACATACACTCTTCACCTCTCGACTTCTACCCATTATTCTCCTCTTACGATAGGCAGGGAGTTCTTGCCACGGCCGTGTTCTTATCTCTGCAAGCCGAACGGACACACACACGCACAAACACACGCGCACACACACACACACATACACTCTTCACCTCTCGACTCCTATTCATTAGTCGCCTCTTACGACAGGCAAGAACTTCTTGCCACGGCCGTGTTCTTATCTCTGCAAGCCGAACGGACACACACACACTCACACACACACACGCACACACACACACACACACGCACACACACACACAAATACACTCTTCATCTCTCGACTCCTACCCATTAGTCGCCTCTTACGACAGGCATGGACTTATTGCCTTGGCCATATTCTAATCTCTGCGAGCCGAACGGACACACACACATACTCACACACGCACACACACACGCTCACACGCACACACACATACACTCTTCACCTCTCGACTCCTACCCATTAGTCGCATCTTACGACAGGCAGGAACTTCTTGCCACGGCCGAGTTCTTATCTCTGTGAGCCGAACTGACACACACATACATACACACACACACTTACACACGCACACACAAAGGAACAAACACACACACACATACACTCTTTATCTCTCGACTCCTACCCATTAGTCGCTCCTTACAGCAAGCATGGCCTTATTGCCTCGGCCGTATTCTTATCTCTGCAAGCCAAACAGACACACACACATACACACACACTTACACACGCACACACACGCAAACACACACACACACACATACACTCTTTACCTCTCGACTCCTACCCATTAGTCGCCTCTTACGACAGGCAGTGCCTTCTTGCCACGGCCGTGTTCTCATCTCTGTGAGCCGACCGGACACACACACACTGACACACACACATACACGCACACACTTACACACGCACGCACACACGCACAGACATACATACACTCTTTACCTCTCGACTCCTACCCATTACTCTTCTCTTACGACAGGCAGGGCCTTTTTGCCTCGGCCGTATTCTTATCTCCGCAAGCCAAACGGACACACACACACATATACACACACATTCACACACGTACAAACACACGCACACACACACACACACACATACACTCTTCACCTCTCGACTCCTACTTATTAGTCGCCCCTTACAAGAGGCAGGGCCTTCTTGCCTCGGCCGTATTCTTATCTCTGCAAGCCAAACAGACACACACACACACATATACACACACACTTACACACGCACACACACCCACACACGCACACACACACACATACACTCTTCACCTTTCGACTCCTACCCATTAGTCGTCTCTTACGACAGGCAGGGCCTTCTTGCCACGGCCGTGTTCTCATATCTGCGAGCTGACCGGAAACACACACACTGACACACACACATACACACACGCTCACACAGGCACGCACAAACGCACACACACACACATACACTCTTCACCTCTCGACTTCTACCCATTATTCTCCTCTTACGATAGGCAGGGAGTTCTTGCCACGGCCGTGTTCTTATCTCTGCAAGCCGAACGGACACACACACACATACTCACACACGCACACTTACACGCACAAACGCACACACACATAAACTCTCCACCTCTCGACTCCTACTTATTAGTCGCCCACTCTTCACCTCTCGACTTCTACCCATTAGTCGCCCCGTACGATTTGCATGGCCTTCTTGCCACGGCTGTTTTCTTATCTCTGCGAGCCGAAGGGACACACACACATACACACGCACACACTGACAAACACACACACACACGCACGCACACACGCACACACACATATACTCACACATACACAATCACGCACACACGCACACACACATACATTCTTCACCGCTCGACTCCTACCTATTAGTCGCCTCTAACGACAGGCAGGGCCTTCTTGCCATGGCCGTGTTTTTATCTCTGCAAGTCGAACGGACACACACACATACTCACACACGCACACACACACGCACACACGCACACACACATACACCTCTCACCTCTCGACTCCTACCTATTAGTCGCCCCTTACGATAGGCAGGGCCTTCTTGCCTCGGCCGTGTTCTTATTTCTGCAAGCCGAACTAACACGCACACACACACATACACTCTTCACCTCTCGACTCCTACTTATTAGCCCATTACAAGAGGCAGGGCCTTCTTGCCTCGGCCGTATTCTTATCTCTGCAAGCCAAACAGACACACACACATACACACACGCTTACACGCGCACACACACGCACACACGCACACACACACATACACTCTTCACCTCTCGACTCCTACTTATTAGTCGCCCATTACAAGAGGCAGGGCCTTCTTGCCTCGGCCTTATTCTAATCTCTGCAAGCCAAACACACACACACACATACACACACACTTACACATGCACACACACGCACACACACACACACACACATACACTCTTCACCTCTCGACTCCTACCCATTAGTCGCCTCTTACGACATTCAGGGACTTCTTGCCACGGCCGTGTTCTTATCTCTGCGAGCCGAACGGACACACACATTCTTACACACACACGAACGCACACACGCACACACACACGCACACACGCACACACGCACACGCACACACTCTCCACCTCTCGACTCCTATCCATTAGTCGCCTCTTAAGACAGGCAGGGCCTTCTTGCCACAGCCGTATTTTTATCTCTGCGAGCCGAGCGGACACACACACATACACTCTTTACCTCTCGACTCCTACCTTTTAGTCGCCTCTTACGAGAGGCTGAGCCTTCTTGCCCCTGCCGTGTTCTTACCTCTGCGAGCCGAACGGACACACACACACTCTTACACACACACGCACGCACACACGCACACACGCACACACACACGCACACACGCACACGTACACGCACACGCACACACTCTCCACCTCTCGACTCCTATCCATTAGTCGCCTCTTAAGACAGGCAGGGCCTTCTTGCCACGGCCGTATTTTTATCTCTGCAAGCCGAACGGATACACGCTCACACACACACGCACGCACACACTCACACACGCAGAAACACACGCACACACGCACACGTACACGCACACGCACACACTCTCCACCTCTCGACTCCTACCCATTAGTCGCCTCTTAGGACAGGCAGAGACTTCTTGCCACGGCCGAGTTCTTATTTTTGCGAGCCGAACGGACACACACACTTACACACACACGCACGCACACACTCACACACACGCACAGACACACACACACAAATATACTCTTCACTTCTCGACTCCTACCCATTAGACGCCTCTTACGACAGGCATTTCCTTCTTGCCTCGGCCGTATTCTAATCTCTGCGAGCCGAACGGACATTTACATACATACACACACACACTTACACACGCACACACAAACGAACACACACACACACATACACTCTTCATCTCTCGACTCCTACCAATTAGTCGCTCCTTACAACAAGCATGGCCTTCTTGCCACGGCCGTATTCTTATCTCTGCAAGCCGAACGGACACACACACCCATACACACACATACACACACACACACTCACACACGCACGCACACACGCACACACACACAAATACACTCTTCACCTCTCGACTCCTACCCATTAGTCGCCTCTTACGACAGGCATGGCCTACTTGCCTCGGCCGTATTCTAATCTCTGCCAGCCGAATGGACACACACATACATACACACTGTATCGTTATAAACGTCACATCTCTATTAATTTATATTTTAATAATTATTTCATTTTAATTTCTTTATTAATTTATTAATTTCTTTATCTTCAGTTTAATTTTTACTATTTTTTTATTTATAAAAATAGTTGTCCCATAGAATAAATATTCGCCCTCTCACTTTTGTTCGGCAGACTATTCTGTTCCGTGTTGACTGACAAGCTAGTTTCATGATATCTATAGCAACATCCTATGACATCTGTGCTAACCTCATTCAGTCTCCCACTTTCTGTCAAAACAACTTTTCTGTAGTGGGATTATTTTTTGCTTTTTTTGAAATTTATAAAAGAAGGCAAAAATTATTATAAGACTCATTTTTATGGTCTACAAATTCTCTTGGGGTAAGTACTTTCATTGTGCTATTTATTCTATAATTCTGACCGCATTTCCAATGTAACCCTACTTTCTTTCGAAAGCACATTTTTTTTCTGATATATGCATTAGGACTCTTTAACAGAATTTAACTAAGTAGTAACATTCATATTTCATTTTATCCTTGCCATACGCTATTTGTTTAAGTGTAATTTTGTAAGATGGCAAGGAAGTTAAACCTTTCTTTTTAATGTGTTTCTTACGCAAGTTGTTTCTTATCCTTTTAGTTTATTGGAGATACACTCTTCACCTCCCGACTCCTACCCATTAGTGGCCTCTTACGACAGGCATGGACTAATTGCCTCGGCCGTATTCTAATCTCTGCGAGCCGAACGGACACACACATACATACACACACACACACACATTTACACACGCACACACACACACACATACACTCTTCGCCTCTCGACTCCTATCCATTAGTCGCCTCTTACGACAGGCATGGCCTTCTTGCCATTGCTGTTTTCTTATCTCTGCGAGCCGAAGGGACACACATACACACACACACACGCACGCACACATACACTCTTCGGCTTTCGACTCCTACACATTGGTCGCCCCGTACGATTTGCATGGCCTTCTTACCACGGCTGTTTTCTTATCTCTGCGAGTCGAAGGGACACACACACATACACACACACACACACTCACAAATACACACACACACACACGCACCCACACACACATACATTCTTCACCTCTCGACTCCTACCTATTAGTAGCCTCTTACGACAGGCAGGGCCTTCTTGCCTCGGCCGTATTCTTATCTCTGCAAGCCAAACTAACACACACACATACTCACACACGCAAACACACACGCACACATGCACACACACACATACACTCTTCACCTCTCGACTCCTACTTATTAGTCGCCCATTACAAGAGGCAGGGCCTTCTTGCCTCGGCCGTATTCTTATCTCTGCAAGTCAAACAGACACACACACATACACACTCGCTTACACACGCACACACACGCACACACGCACACACACACATACACTCTTCACCTCTCGACTTCTACCCATTAGTCGCCTCTTACGACAGTCAGGACCTTCTTGCCACGGCCGTGTTCTTATCTCTGCAAGCCAAACAGACACACACACATACACACTCGCTTACACAAGCACACACACACACACACACACACACACACATACACTCTTCACCTCTCGACTCCTACCCATTAGTCGCCTCTTACGACATTCAGGGACTTCTTGCCACGGCCGTGTTCTTATCTCTGCGAGCCGAACGGACACACACATTCTTACACACACACGAACGCACACACGCACACACACACGCACACACGCACACACGCACACGCACACACTCTCCACCTCTCGACTCCTATCCATTAGTCGCCTCTTAAGACAGGCAGGGCCTTCTTGCCACAGCCGTATTTTTATCTCTGCGAGCCGAGCGGACACACACACATACACTCTTTACCTCTCGACTCCTACCTTTTAGTCGCCTCTTACGAGAGGCTGAGCCTTCTTGCCCCTGCCGTGTTCTTACCTCTGCGAGCCGAACGGACACACACACACTCTTACACACACACGCACGCACACACGCACACACGCACACACACACGCACACACGCACACGTACACGCACACGCACACACTCTCCACCTCTCGACTCCTATCCATTAGTCGCCTCTTAAGACAGGCAGGGCCTTCTTGCCACGGCCGTA
Organism: Diabrotica undecimpunctata; assembly: GCF_040954645.1. Lineage (NCBI taxonomy): Eukaryota > Metazoa > Arthropoda > Insecta > Coleoptera > Chrysomelidae > Diabrotica > Diabrotica undecimpunctata. The sequence goes on along the minus strand of NW_027311929.1, from coordinate 237,231 downwards.
TTTTTATCTCTGCAAGCCGAACGGATACACGCTCACACACACACGCACGCACACACTCACACACGCAGAAACACACGCACACACGCACACGTACACGCACACGCACACACTCTCCACCTCTCGACTCCTACCCATTAGTCGCCTCTTAGGACAGGCAGAGACTTCTTGCCACGGCCGAGTTCTTATTTTTGCGAGCCGAACGGACACACACACTTACACACACACGCACGCACACACTCACACACACGCACAGACACACACACACAAATATACTCTTCACTTCTCGACTCCTACCCATTAGACGCCTCTTACGACAGGCATTTCCTTCTTGCCTCGGCCGTATTCTAATCTCTGCGAGCCGAACGGACATTTACATACATACACACACACACTTACACACGCACACACAAACGAACACACACACACACATACACTCTTCATCTCTCGACTCCTACCAATTAGTCGCTCCTTACAACAAGCATGGCCTTCTTGCCACGGCCGTATTCTTATCTCTGCAAGCCGAACGGACACACACACCCATACACACACATACACACACACACACTCACACACGCACGCACACACGCACACACACACAAATACACTCTTCACCTCTCGACTCCTACCCATTAGTCGCCTCTTACGACAGGCATGGCCTACTTGCCTCGGCCGTATTCTAATCTCTGCCAGCCGAATGGACACACACATACATACACACTGTATCGTTATAAACGTCACATCTCTATTAATTTATATTTTAATAATTATTTCATTTTAATTTCTTTATTAATTTATTAATTTCTTTATCTTCAGTTTAATTTTTACTATTTTTTTATTTATAAAAATAGTTGTCCCATAGAATAAATATTCGCCCTCTCACTTTTGTTCGGCAGACTATTCTGTTCCGTGTTGACTGACAAGCTAGTTTCATGATATCTATAGCAACATCCTATGACATCTGTGCTAACCTCATTCAGTCTCCCACTTTCTGTCAAAACAACTTTTCTGTAGTGGGATTATTTTTTGCTTTTTTTGAAATTTATAAAAGAAGGCAAAAATTATTATAAGACTCATTTTTATGGTCTACAAATTCTCTTGGGGTAAGTACTTTCATTGTGCTATTTATTCTATAATTCTGACCGCATTTCCAATGTAACCTTACTTTCTTTCGAAAGCACATTTTTTTTCTGATATATGCATTAGGACTCTTTAACAGAATTTAACTAAGTAGTAACATTCATATTTCATTTTATCCTTGCCATACGCTATTTGTTTAAGTGTAATTTTGTAAGATGGCAAGGAAGTTAAACCTTTCTTTTTAATGTGTTTCTTACGCAAGTTGTTTCTTATCCTTTTAGTTTATTGGAGATACACTCTTCACCTCCCGACTCCTACCCATTAGTGGCCTCTTACGACAGGCATGGACTAATTGCCTCGGCCGTATTCTAATCTCTGCGAGCCGAACGGACACACACATACATACACACACACACACACATTTACACACGCACACACACACACACATACACTCTTCGCCTCTCGACTCCTATCCATTAGTCGCCTCTTACGACAGGCATGGCCTTCTTGCCATTGCTGTTTTCTTATCTCTGCGAGCCGAAGGGACACACATACACACACACACACGCACGCACACATACACTCTTCGGCTCTCGACTCCTACACATTGGTCGCCCCGTACGATTTGCATGGCCTTCTTACCACGGCTGTTTTCTTATCTCTGCGAGTCGAAGGGACACACACACATACACACACACACACACTCACAAATACACACACACACACACGCACCCACACACACATACATTCTTCACCTCTCGACTCCTACCTATTAGTAGCCTCTTACGACAGGCAGGGCCTTCTTGCCTCGGCCGTATTCTTATCTCTGCAAGCCAAACTAACACACACACATACTCACACACGCAAACACACACGCACACATGCACACACACACATACACTCTTCACCTCTCGACTCCTACTTATTAGTCGCCCATTACAAGAGGCAGGGCCTTCTTGCCTCGGCCGTATTCTTATCTCTGCAAGTCAAACAGACACACACACATACACACTCGCTTACACACGCACACACACGCACACACGCACACACACACATACACTCTTCACCTCTCGACTTCTACCCATTAGTCGCCTCTTACGACAGTCAGGACCTTCTTGCCACGGCCGTGTTCTTATCTCTGCAAGCCAAACAGACACACACACATACACACTCGCTTACACAAGCACACACACACACACATACACTCTTCACCTCTCGACTCCTACCTATTAGTAGCCTCTTACGATAGGCAGGGCCTTCTTGCCTCGATCGTGTTCTTATTTCTGCAAGCCGAACTAACACACACACATACTCATACACGCAAACACACACGCACACACGCACACACACACATACACTCTTCACCTCTCGACTCCTACTTATTAGTCGCCCATTACAAGAGGCAGGGCCTTCTTGCCTCGGCCGTATTCTTATCTCTGCAAGCCAAACAGACACACACACATACACACTCGCTTACACACGCATACACACGCACACACGCACACACACACATACACTCTTCACCTCTCGACTTCTACCCATTAGTCGCCTCTTACGACAGGCAGGACCTTCTTGCCACGGCCGTGTTCTTATCTCTGCAAGCCGAACTAACACACACACATACTCACACACGCACTCACATGCACACACGCACACACACACATACACTCTTCACCTCTCGACTCCTACTTATAAGTCGCCCATTACAAGAGGCAGGGCCTTCTTGCCTCGGCCGTATTCTAATCCCCGCAAGCCAAACACACACACACATACACATACACTTACACATGCACACACACGCACACACGCACACACACACATACACTCTTCACCTCTCGACTCCTATCCATTAGTCGCCTCTTAAGACAGGCAGGGCCTTCTTGCCACTTACGTATTCTTATCTCTGCGAGCCGAACGGACACACACACACACACTTGCACACACACACATACATTCTTCACCTCTCGACTCCTACCTATTAGTAGCCTCTTACGACAGGCAGGGCCTTCTTGCCTTGGACGTGTTCTTATCTCTGCAAGCCGAACTAACACACACACGCACACACAAACGCGCACACATAAACTCTTCACCTCTTGACTCCTACTTATTAGTCGCCCCTACAAGAGGCAGGGCCTTCTTGCCTCGGCCGTATTCTTATCTCTGCAAGCCAAACAGACACACACACACATACACACACACACTTACACACTTCACCTCTCGACTCCTACCTATTAGTAGCCTCTTACGATGTGCAGGGCCTTCTTGCCTCGATCGTGTTCTTATTTCTGCAAGCCGAACTAACACACACACATACTCACACACGCAAACACACACGCACACACGCACACATACACATACACTCTTCACCTCTCGACTCCTACTTATTAGTCGCCCATTACAAGAGGCAGGGCCTTCTTGCCTCGGCCGTATTCTTATCTCTGCAAGCCAAACAGACACACACACATACACACTCGCTTACACACGCACACACACGCACACACGCACACACACACATACACTCTTCACCTCTCGACTTCTACCCATTACTCGCCTCTTACGACAGGCAGGACCTTCTTGCCACGGCCGTGTTCTTATCTCTGCAAGCCGAACGGATACACACTCACACACACGCACGCATACACTCACACATGCACAAACACACGCACACACGCACACGTATACGCACACGCACACACTCTCCACCTCTCGACTCCCACCCATTAGTCGCCTCTTAGGACAGGCAGGGACTTCTTGCCAGGGCCGAGTTCTTATTTTTGCGAGCCGAACGGAGACACACACTCACACACACGCACAGACACACACACACAAATACACTCTTCACTTCTCGACTCCTACCCATTAGACGCCTTTTACGACAGGCATTTCCTTCTTGCCTCGGCCGTATTCTAATCTCTGCGAGTCGAACGGACACTTACATGCATACACACACACACACTTACACACGCACACACAAACGAATACACACACATACACTCTTCATCTCTCGACTCCTACCAATTAGTCGCTCCTTACAACAAGTATGGCCTTCTTGCCACGGCCGTATTCTTATCTCTGCAAGCCGAACGGACACACACACCCATACACACACATACACACACACACACTCACACACGCACGAACACACGCACACACACACAAATACACTCTTCACCTCTCAACTCCTACCCATTAGTCGCCTCTTACGACAGGCATGGCCTACTTGCCTCGGTCGTATTCTAATCTCTGCCAGCCGAATGGACACACACATACATACACACTGTATCGTTATAAACGTCACATCTCTATTAATTTATATTTTAATAATTATTTCATTTTAATTTCTTTATTAATTTATTAATTTCTTTATCTTCAGTTTAATTTTTACTATTTTTTTATTTATAAAAATAGTTGGCGCCCCTGTTTTTCTCTTCTTTCTCTGTCTTTATTTTTTTTCTCTCTTTCTGTCCCATAGAATAAATATTCGCCCTCTCACTTTTGTTCGGCAAACTATTCTGTTCCGTGTTGACTGACAAGCTAGTTTCATGATATCTATAGCAACATCCTATGACATCTGTGCTAACCTCATTCAGTCTTCCACTTTCTGTCAAAACAACTTTTCTGTAGTGGGATTATTTTTTGCTTTTTTTGAAATTTATAAAAGAAGGCAAAAATTATTATAAGACTCATTTTTATGGTCTACAAATTCTCTTGGGGTAAGTACTTTCATTGTGATATTTATTCTATAATTCTGACCGCATTTCCAATGTAACCTTACTTTCTTTCGAAAGCACATTTTTTTTCTGATATATGCATTAGGACTCTTTAACAGAATTTAACTAAGTAGTAACATTCATATTTCATTTTATCCTTGCCATACGCTATTTGTTTAAGTGTAGATTTGTAAGAAGGCAAGGAAGTTAAACCTTTCTTTTTAATGTGTTTCTTACGCAAGTTGTTTCTTATCCTTTTAGTTTATTGGAGATATCAAAACTTTATTGGTTTACTGGATATTTTATTGGGTTTGTTGGACACATCAAAACTTAATTGGAGTTGTTGAATTTATTGGTTTATTGGACACCAAAACTTAGTCAGGACATACAGCCACGTGTGACTGCAGCTCTCCAGAAGCCACAAATTCTAATTGGAGGACCCAACAGCTAGAACACACAAGCAGCCCATCGAAGCAATAAGTAACACTTACTAACTGTTAAGCTTTGGCAGGGTTAATTATTGGTTTTTTATTCATTTAAAAAAGTATGTTTGGTTAAGAATTGTCTTATTTGCCATCAACTGAGAACTCAGGTTCAATCCCTAGTTTAAGACAAGACGAACTCAACCTTGAGGTACTGAGCTAGGCAAGGTATAGACGATATGCTCCAATGGTTGATTGAGGTATTATTTTTACAATAGTACTTCAATTCTCTTTGGTAGTCTTATCGTTACAACACATACACTCACACACGCACAAACACACACACACACGCACACACACAAATACACTCTTCACCTCCCGACTCCTACCCATTAGTGGCCTCTTACGACAGGCATGGACTAATTGCTTCGGCCGTATTCTAATCTCTGCGAGCCGAACGGACACACACATACATACACACACACACATTTACACACGCACACACACACACATACACTCTTCGCCTCTCGACTCCTATCCATTAGTCGCCTCTTACGACAGGCATGGCCTTCTTGCCATTGCTGTTTTCTTATCTCTGCGAGCCGAAGGGACACACATACACACACACACATGCACGCACACATACACTCTTCGGCTCTCGACTCCTACACATTGGTCGCCCCGTACGATTTGCATGGCCTTCTTACCACGGCTGTTTTCTTATCTCTGCGAGTCGAAGGGACACACACACATACACACACACACAAATACACACACACACACGCACCCACACACACATACATTCTTCACCTCTCGACTCCTACCTATTAGTAGCCTTTTACGACAGGCAGGGCCTTCTTGCCTCGGCCGTATTCTTATCTCTGCAAGCCAAACTAACACACACACATACTCACACACGCAAACACACACGCACACACGCACACACACACATACACTCTTCACCTCTCGACTCCTACTTATTAGTCGCCCATTACAAGAGGCAGGGCCTTCTTGCCTCGGCCGTATTCTTATCTCTGCAAGCCAAACAGACACACACACATACACACTCGCTTACACACGCACACACACGCACACACGCACACACACACATACACTCTTCACCTCTCGACTTCTACCCATTAGTCGCCTCTTACGACAGGCAGGACCTTCTTGCCCCGGCCGTGTTCTTATCTCTGCAAGCCAAACAGACACACACACATACACACTCGCTTACACACGCACACACACACACATACACTCTTCACCTCTCGACTCCTACCTATTAGTAGCCTCTTACGATAGGCAGGGGCTTCTTGCCTCGATCGTGTTCTTATTTCTGCAAGCCGAACCAACACACACACACATACTCACACACGCAAACACACACGCACACACGCACACACACACATACACTCTTCACCTCTCGACTCCTACTTATTAGTCGCCCATTACAAGAGGCAGGGCCTTCTTGCCTTGGCCGTATTCTTATCTCTGCAAGCCAAACAGACACACACACATACACACTCGCTTACACACGCACACAAACGCACACACGCACACACACATACACTCTTCACCTCTCGACTTCTACCCATTAGTCGCCTCTTACGACAGGCAGGACCTTCTTGCCACGGCCGTGTTCTTATCTCTGCAAGCCGAACTAACACACACACATACTCACACACGCACTCACATGCACACACGCACACACACATACACTCTTCACCTCTCGACTCCTACTTATTAGTCGCCCATTACAAGAGGCAGGGCCTTCTTGCCTCGGCCGTATTCTAATCCCCGCAAGACAAACACACACACACACATACACATACACTTACACATGTACACACACGCACACACGCACACACACACATACACTCTTCACCTCTTGACTCCTATCCATTAGTCGCCTCTTAAGACAGGCAGGGCCTTCTTGCCACGGACGTATTCTTATCTCTGCGAGCCGAACGGACACACACACACACACACTTGCACACACACACATACATTCTTCACCTCTCGACTCCTACCTATTAGTAGCCTCTTACGACAGGCAGGGCCTTCTTGCCTCGGCCGTGTTCTTATCTCTGCAAGCCGAACTAACACACACACACACACACGCACACACAAACGCGCACACATAAACTCTTCACCTCTTGACTCCTACTTATTAGTCGCCCCTACAAGAGGCAGGGCCTTCTTGCCTCGATCGTGTTCTTATTTCTGCAAGCCGAACTAACACACACACATACTCACACACGCAAACACACACGCACACACACACACATACACTCTTCACCTCTCGACTCCTACTTATTAGTCGCCCATTACAAGAGGCAGGGCCTTCTTGCCTCGGCCGTATTCTTATCTCTGCAAGCCAAACAGACACACACATACACACTCGCTTACACACGCACACACACGCACACACGCACACACACACATACACTCTTCACCTCTCCACTCCTACCAATTAGTCGCTCCTTACAACAAGCATGGCCTTCTTGCCACGGCCGTGTTCTTATCTCTGCAAGCCGAACTAACACACACACATACTCACACACGCACACACATGCACACACGCACACACACACATACACTCTTCACCTCTCGACTCCTACATATTAGTCGCCCATTACAAGAGGCAGGGCCTTCTTGCCTCGGCCGTATTCTAATCTCTGCAATCCAAACACACACACACACATACACATACACTTACACATGCACACACACGAACACACGCACACACACACATACACTCTTCACCTCTCGACTCCTATCCATTAGTCGCCTCTTAAGACAGGCAGGGCCTTCTTACCACGGACATATTCTTATCTCTGCGAGCGGAACGGACACACACACACACACTTGCACACACACACACACACACACACATATACGCTTCACCTCTCGACTCCTACCCATTAGTCGCCTCTTACGACATTCATTGACTTCTTGCCACGGCCGTGTTCTTATCTCTGCGAGCCGAACGGACACATACACACTCTTACACACACACGCACGCACACATGCACACACACATGCACACACGCACACACGCACACGCACACACTCTCCACCTCTCGACTCCTATCCATTAGTCGCCTCTTAAGACAGGCAGGAACTTCTTGCCACGGCCGTATTTTTATCTCTGCGAGCCGAGCGGACACACACACACACAGTCACACACACACATACACTCTTTACCTCTCGACTCCTACCTTTTAGTCGCCTCTTACAAGAGGCAGGGCCTTCTTGCCTCGGCCGTATTCTTATCTCTGCAAGCCAAACAGACACACACATACACACTCGCTTACACACGCACACACACGCACACACGCACACACACACATACACTCTTCACCTCTCCACTCCTACCAATTAGTCGCTCCTTACAACAAGCATGGCCTTCTTGCCACGGCCGTGTTCTTATCTCTGCAAGCCGAACTAACACACACACATACTCACACACGCACACACATGCACACACGCACACACACACATACACTCTTCACCTCTCGACTCCTACATATTAGTCGCCCATTACAAGAGGCAGGGCCTTCTTGCCTCGGCCGTATTCTAATCTCTGCAATCCAAACACACACACACACATACACATACACTTACACATGCACACACACGAACACACGCACACACACACATACACTCTCCACCTCTCGACTCCTATCCATTAGTCGCCTCTTAAGACAGGCAGGGCCTTCTTGCCACGGCCGTATTTTTATCTCTGCAAGCCGAACGGATACACACTCACACACACGCACGCATACACTCACACATGCACAAACACACGCACACACGCACACACGCACACGTACACGCACACGCACACACTCTCCACCTCTCGACTCCCACTTATTAGTCGCCTCTTAGGACAGGCAAGGGCTTCTTGCCTCGGCCATGTTCTTATCTCTGCAAGCCGAACTAACACACACTCACGCACACACACGCACACACAAACGCGCACACATAAACTCTTCACCTCTCGACTCCTACTTATTAGTCGCCCCTTACAAGAGGGAGTGCCTTCTTGCCTCGGCCGTATTCTTATCTCTGCAAGCCAAACGGACACACACACACATACACACACACTTACTCACGCACACACACACACATACACTCTTCACCTCTAGACTCCTACCCATTAGTCGCCTCTTACGACAGGCAGGGTCTTCTTGCCACGGATGTGTTCATATCTCTGCGAGCCGACCGGACACACACACACTGACACACACTCATACACACACACAGACACTCACACACGCATGCACACACCCACACACACACATACACTCTTCACCTCTCGACTCCTACCCATTATTCTCCTCTTACGACAGGCAGGGTCTTCTTGCCACGGCCGTGTTCTTATCTCTGCAAGCCTAACGGACACACACACACACGCACACACAAACACACGCACACACTTTCCACCCCCCGACTTCTATCCATTAGTCGCCTCTTAAGACAGGCAGGGCCTTCTTGCCACGGACGTATTCTTATCTCTGCGAGCCGAACGGACACACACACACTCGCACACACACACACACACATACACGCTTCACCTCTCGACACCCACCCATTAGTCGCCTCTTACGACATTCAGGGACTTCTTGCCACGGCCGTGTTCTTATCTCTGCGAGCCGAACCGACACACACAACACGCACACACACGCACACGCACACACTTTCCACCTCTCGACTCCTATCCATTAGTCGCCTCTTAAGACAGACAGGTCCTTCTTGCCACGGCCGTATTCTTATCTCTGCGAGCCGAGCGGACACACACACACACACACACACACACACACACATACACTCTTCACCTGTCGACTCCTACCTTTTAGTCGCCTCTTAAGAGAGGCAGGGCCTTCTTGCCCCGTCATATTCTTATCTCTGCAAGCCGAACGGATACACACACTCACACACACACGCACGCATACACGCACACACACACGCACACATACACACACACACACAAATACACTCTTTACCTCTCGACTCCTACCCATTAGTCGCCTCTTACGACAGGCATGAACTAATTGCCTCCGCCGTATTCTAATCTCTGCAAGCCGAACGGACACACACATACAAACACACACACACACTTACACACGCACACACACACACATACACTCTTCACCTCTCGACTCCTAACTATTAGTCGCCCCGTACGATTTGCATGGCCTTCTTGCCACGGCTGTTTTCTTATCTCTGCGAGCCGAAGGGATACACACACACACACACTCACAAACACACACACAGACGCACACGCACACACGCACGCTCACACGCACACACACATACACTCACACACACACACACACACACGCACAAACACACACACGCACACACACACATACATTCTTCACCTCTCGACTCCTACCTATTAGTCGCCTCTTACAACAGGCAGGGCCTTCTTGCCTCGGCCGTGTTCTTATCTCTGAAAAGCCGAACGGACACACACACATACTCACACAAGCACACACACACACACACGCACACACACACATACACTCTTCACCTCTTGACTCCTACCTATTAGTCGCCCCTTACAACAGGCAGGGTCTTCTTGCCTTGGCCGTATTCTTATCTCTGCAAGCCTCACGGACACACACACATACACACACACTCACACACGCACACGCACACGCACACGCACACGCACACACTCTCCACCTCTCGACTCCTATCCATTAGTCGCCTCTTAAGACAGGCAGGGCCTTCTTGCCACGGACGTATTCTTATCTCCGCAAGCCGAACGGACACACACACATACTCACACACGCGCACACACACGCACACACGCACACACACATACACTCTTCACCTCTCGACTCCCACCTATTAGTCGCCCCTCACAAGAGGAAGGGCCTTCTTGCTACAGCCATGTTCTTATCTCTGCGAGCCGAACGGACATACACACACACTCACACACACACGCACGCTCACACGCAGACACACACACGCACACACGCACACGCACACGCACACGCACACACTCTCCACCTCTCGACTCCTACCTATTAGTCGCCTCTTAGGACAGGCAGGGCCTTCTTGCCTCGGCCGTGTTCTTATCTCTGCAAGCCGAACGGACACACACACATACTCACACACGCGCACACACACGCACACACGCACACACACATACATTCTTCACCTCTCGACTCCTACCTATTAGTCGCCTCTTACAACAGGCAGGGCCTTCTCGCTACAGCCATGTTCTTATCTCTGCGAGCCGAACGGACATACACACACACTCACATACGTACACACACACGCATACACGCTCACACACATAGACTCTTCACCTCTCGACTCCTACCCATTAGTCGCCTCTTACGACATTCAGGGCCTTCTTGCCACGGCCGTGTTCTTATCTCTGCGAGCCGAGCGGACACACACACACACAGTCACACACACACAGTCACACACACACACACACACACACACACACACACACACACACACATACACTCTTCACCTCTCGACTCCTACCTTTTAGTCGCCTCTTACGAGAGGCAGGGCGTTCTTGTCCCGGACGTATTCTTATCTCTGCAAGCCGAACGGATACACACACTTGCACACACACGCACGCACACACGCACACGCACACGCACACACTTTCCACCTCTCGACTCCTACCCATTAATGGCCTCTTACGACAGGCATGGCCTTCTTGCCTCGGCCGTATTCTAATCTCTGCGAGCCGAACGGACACACACATACATTCACACACACTCGCACACGCACGCACACACGCACACACACATGCGCAAATACACTCTTCACCTCTCGACTCCTACCCATTAGTCGCCTCTTACGACAGGCAGGGCCTTCTTGTCACGGCCGTGTTTTTATCTCTGCGAGCCGACTGGACACACACACTCTCACACACGCACGCACACAGACACACACACATACACTCTTCACCTCTCGACTCCTACCCATTAGTCGCCTCTTACGACATTCAGGGACTTCTTGCCACGGCCGTGTTCTTATCTCTGCGTGCCGAACGGACACACACACACACTCACACACACACGCACGCACACACGCACACACACACCCACATACACTCTTCACATCTCGACTCCTACCCATTGTTCTTCTCTTACGACAGGCAGGGACTTCTTGCCACGGCCGTGTTTTTATCTCTGCAAGCCGAACGGACACACACACACGCACAAACAAACACACGCACACAGGAACACAGGCACACACGCAAACGCACACACTCTGCACCTCTCGACTTCTATCCATTATTCTCCTCTTACGACAGGCAGGGAGTTCTTGCCACGGCCGTGTTTTTATCTCTGCAAGCCGAACGGACACACACACACGCACACACAAACACACGCACACAGGAACACACGCACACACGCACACGCACACACACTCCACCTCTCGACTTCTATCCATTAGTCGCCACTTAAGACAGGCAGAACCTTCTTCCCTTGGCCGTATTCTTATCTCTGTAAGCCAAACGGATACACACACATATACACACACACACACACACACGTACACACACACGCATACACGCTCACACACATAGACTCTTCACCTCTCGACTCCTACCCATTAGTCGCCTCTTACGGCATTCAGGGACTTCTTGCCACGGCCGTGTTCTTATCTCTGCGAGCCGAACATACACACACACACACTCACACACACACGCACGCACACACACATACACTCTTCACTTCTCGACTCCTACCCATTGTTCTTCTCTTACGACAGGCAGGGACTACTTGCAACGGCCGTGTTTTTATCTCTGCAAGCCGAATGGACACACACACACGCACAAACAAACATACGCACACAGGAACACACGCACACACGCACACGCACACACTCTGCACCTCTCGACTTCTATCCATTATTCGCCTCTTACGACAGGCAGGGAGTTCTTGCCACGGCCGTGTTTTTATCTCTGCAAGCCGAACGGACACACACACACGCACACACAAACACACATACACACACACACACACTTACACACGTAAACACACACGCATACACGCACACACACATAGACTCTTTACCTCTCGGGTCCTACCTATTAGTCGCCTCTTACGACGGGCAGGGCCTTCTTGCCTTGGCAGTGTTCTTATCTCTGCAAGCCGAACGGACACACACATACTCACACATTTACACACACACGCACACACGCACACACACACACATAAACTCTTCACCTCTCGACTCCTACCTATTAGTCGCCTGTTACGATAGGCAGGGCCTTCTTGCTTCGGTCGTGTTCTTATCTCTGCAGGCCGAACTAACACACACACACATACTCACACACGCACACACACACGCACACACACACATACACTCTTCACCTCTCGACTTCTACCTATTAGTCGCCTCTTACGACAGGCAGGGCCTTCTTGCCACGGCCGTGTTCTTATCTCTGCGAGCCGAGCGGACACACACACACAGTCACACACACACACACACACATACGCTCTTCACCTCTCGACTCCTACCTTTTAGTCGCCTCTTACGAGAGGCAGGGCCTTCTTGCCACGGCCGTGTTCTCATATCTGCGAGCCGACCGGAAACACACACACTGACACACACACATACACACACACACTCACACAGTCACGCACAAACGCACACACACACACACACATACACTCTTCACCTCTCGACTTCTACCCATTATTCTCCTCTTACGATAGGCAGGGAGTTCTTGCCACGGCCGTGTTCTTATCTCTGCAAGCCGAACGGACACACACACGCACATACACACACACGCACACGCACACACACACATACAATCTTCACCTCTCGACTTCTACCTATTAGTCGCCTCTTACGACAGGCAGGGCCTTTTTGCCACGGCCGTGTTCTCATATCTGCGAGCCGACCGGAAACACACACACTGACACACACACATACACACACACTCACACAGGCACGCACAAACGCACACACACACACATACACTCTTCACCTCTCGACTTCTACCCATTATTCTCCTCTTACGATAGGCAGGGAGTTCTTGCCACGGCCGTGTTATCTCTGCAAGCCGAACGGACAAACACACGCACATACACACACACGCACACGCACACGCACACACTTTCCACCAATCGACTCCTATCCATTGGTAGCCTCTTACGACAGGCAGGGCCTTCTTGCCTCGGTCGTGTTCTTATCTCTGCAAGCCGAACTAACACACACACATACTCACACACGCACACTCACACGCACAAACGCACACACACATAAACTCTCCACCTCTCGACTCCTACTTATTAGTCGCCCACTCTTCACCTCTCGACTTCTACCCATTAGTCGCCCCGTACGATTTGCATGGCCTTCTTGCCACGGCTGTTTTTTTATCTCTGCGAGCCGAAGGGACACACACACATACACACACACACACTGACAAACACACACACATACACTCACACATACACAAACAGGCACACACGCATACACACATACATTCTTCACCGCTCGACTCCTACCTATTAGTCGCCTCTAACGACAGGCAGGGCCTTCTTGCCTTGGCCGTGTTTTTATCTCTGTAAGTCGAACGGACACACACACATACTCACACACGCACACACACACGCACACACGCACACACACACATACACTCTTCACCTCTCGACTCCTACCTATTAGTCGCCTCTTACGATAGGCAGGGCCTTCTTGCCTCGGCCGTGTTCTTATTTCTGCAAGCCGAACTAACACGCACACACACACATACACTCTTCACCTCTCGACTCCTACTTATTAGCCCATTACAAGAGGCAGGGCCTTCTTGCCTCGGCCGTATTCTTCGACACACACACTCTTACACACACACGCACGCACACACGCACACACACACGCACACACGCACACACGCACACGCACACACTCTCCACCTCTCGACTCCTATCCATTAGTCGCCTCTTAAGACAGGCAGGGCATTCTTGCCACAGCCGTATTTTTATCTCTGCGAGCCGAGCGGACACACACACATACACTCTTTACCTCTCGACTCCTACCTTTTAGTCGCCTCTTACGAGAGGCTGGGCCTTCTTGCCCCGGCCGTGTTCTTACCTCCGCGAGCCGAACGGACACACACACACTTTTACACACACACGCACGTACACACGCACACACACACGCACACACGCACACGTACACGCACACGTACACGCACACGCACACACTCTCCACCTCTCGACTCCTATCCATTATTCGCCTCTTAAGACAGGCAGGGCCTTCTTGCCACGGCCGTATTTTTATCTCTGCAAGCCAAACGGATACACACGCACACACACGCACGCACACACTCACACACGCAGAAACACACGCACACACGCACACGTACACGCACACGCACACACTCTCCACCTCTCGACTCCTACCCATTAGTCGCCTCTTAGGACAGGCAGGGACTTCTTGCCACGGCCGAGTTCTTATTTTTGCGAGCCGAACGGACACACACACTCACACACACACGCACGCACACACGCACACACACGCACAGACACACACACACACAAATATACTCTTCACTTCTCGACTCCTACCCATTAGACGCCTCTTACGACAGGCATTTCATTCTTGCCTCGGCCGTATTCTAATCTCTGCGAGCCGAATGGACACTTACATACATACACACACACACTTACACACGCACACGCAAACGAACACAAACACACACATACACTCTTCATCTCTCGACTCCTACCAATTAGTCGCTCCTTACAACAAGCATGGCCTTCTTGCCACGGCCGTATTCTTATCTCTGCAAGCCGAACGGACACACACACCCATACACACACATACACACACACACTCACACACGCACGCACACACGCACACACACACACAAATACACTCTTCACCTCTCGACTCCTACCCATTAGTCGCCTCTTACGACAGGCAAGGCCTACTTGCCTTGGCCGTATTCTAATCTCTGCCAGCCGAATGGACACACACATACATACACACTGTATCGTTATAAACGTCATATCTCTATTAATTTATATTTTAATAATTATTTCATTTTAATTTCTTTATTAATTTATTAATTTCTTTATCTTCAGTTTAATTTTTACTATTTTTTTATTTATAAAAATAGTTGGCGTCCCCTGTTTTTCTCTTCTTCCCCTGTCTTTATTTTTTTTCTCTCTTTCTGTCCCATAGAATAAATATTCGCCCTCTCACTTTTGTTCGGCAGACTATTCTGTTCCGTGTTGACTGACAAGCTAGTTTCATGATATCTATAGCAACATCCTATGACATCTGTGCTAACCTCATTCAGTCTCCCACTTTCTGTCAAAACCAATTTTTTTGTAGTGGGATTATTTTTTGCTTTTTTTGAAATTTATAAAAGAAGGCAAAAATTATTATAAGACTCATTTTTATGGTCTACAAATTCTCTTGGGGTAAGTACTTTCATTGTGATATTTATTCTATAATTCTGACCGCATTTCCAATGTAACCTTACTTTCTTTCGAAAGCACATTTTTTTTCTGATATATGCATTAGGACTCTTTAACAGAATTTAACTAAGTAGTAACATTCATATTTCATTTTATCCTTGCCATACGCTATTTGTTTAAGTGTAATTTTGTAAGATGGCAAGGAAGTTAAACCTTTCTTTGTAATGTGTTTCTTACGCAAGTTGTTTCTTATCCTTATAGTTTATTGGAGATATCAAAACTTTATTGGTTTACTGGATATTTTATTGGGTTTGTTGGACACATCAAAACTTAATTGGAGTTGTTGAATTTATTGGTTTATTGGACACCAAAACTTAGTCCGGACATACAGCCACGTGTGACTGCAGCTCTCCAGAAGCCACAAATTCTAATTGGAGGACCCAACAGCTAGAACACACAAGCAGCCCATCGAAGCAATAAGTAACACTTACTAACTGTTAAGCTTTGGCAGGGTTAATTATTGGTTTTTTATTCATTTAAATAAATATGTTTGGTTAAGATTTGTCTTATTTGCTATCAACTGAGAACTCAGGCTCAATCCCTAGTTTAAGACAAGACGAACTCACCCTTGAGATACTGAGCTAGGCAAGGTATAGACGATAAGATCCCATGGTTGATTGAGGTATTATTTTTACAATAGTACTTCAATTCTCTTTGGTAGTCTTATCGTTACAACACACACACTCACACACGCACAAACACACACACACACACGCACACACACAAATACACTCTTCACCTCCCGACTCCTACCCATTAGTGGCCTCTTACGACAGGCATGGACTAATTGCCTCGGCCGTATTCTAATCTCTGCGAGCCGAACGGACACACACATACATACACACACACACATTTACACACGCACACACACACATACACGTTTCGCCTCTCGACTCCTATCCATTAGTCGCCTCTTACGACAGGCATGGCCTTCTTGCCATTGCTGTTTTCTTATCTCTGCGAGCCGAAGGGACACACATACACACACACACATGCACGCACACATACACTCTTCGGCTCTCGACTCCTACACATTGGTCGCCCCGTACGATTTGCATGGCCTTCTTACCACGGCTGTTTTCTTATCTCTGCGAGTCGAAGGGACACACACACATACACACACACACACTCACAAATACACACACACACACACGCACCCACACACACATACATTCTTCACCTCTCGACTCCTACCTATTAGTAGCCTCTTACGACAGGCAGGGCCTTCTTGCCTCGGCCGTATTCTTATCTCTGCAAGCCAAACTAACACACACACATACTCACACACGCAAACACACACGCACACACGCACACACACACATACACTCTTCACCTCTCGACTCCTACTTATTAGTCGCCCATTACAAGAGGCAGGGCCTTCTTGCCTCGGCCGTATTCTTATCTCTGCAAGCCAAACAGACACACACACATACACACTCGCTTACACACGCACACACACGCACACACGCACACACACACATACACTCTTCACCTCTCGACTTCTACCCATTAGTCGCCTCTTACGACAGGCAGGACCTTCTTGCCACGGCCGTGTTCTTATCTCTGCAAGCCAAACAGACACACACACATACACACTCGCTTACACACGCACACACACACACATACACTCTTCACCTCTCGACTTCTACCCATTAGTCGCCTCTTACGACAGGCAGGACCTTCTTGCCACGGCCGTGTTCTTATCTCTGCAAGCCGAACTAACACACACACATACTCACACACGCACTCACATGCACACACGCACACACACACATACACTCTTCACCTCTCGACTCCTACTTATTAGTCGCCCATTACAAGAGGCAGGGCCTTCTTGCCTCGGCCGTATTCTAATCCCCGCAAGCCAAACACACACACACACATACACATACACTTACACATGTACACACACGCACACACGCACACACACACATACACTCTTCACCTCTTGACTCCTATCCATTAGTCGCCTCTTAAGACAGGCAGGGCCTTCTTGCCACGGACGTATTCTTATCTCTGCGAGCCGAACGGACACACACACACACACACACTTGCACACACACACATACATTCTTCACCTCTCGACTCCTACCTATTAGTAGCCTCTTACGACAGGCAGGGCCTTCTTGCCTCGGCCGTGTTCTTATCTCTGCAAGCCGAACTAACACACACACATACTCACACACGCACTCACATGCACACACGCACACACACACATACACTCTTCACCTCTCGACTCCTACTTATTAGTCGCCCATTACAAGAGGCAGGGCCTTCTTGCCTCGGCCGTATTCTTATCTCTGCAAGTCAAACAGACACACACACATACACACTCGCTTACACACGCACACACACGCACACACGCACACACACACATACACTCTTCACCTCTCGACTTCTACCCATTAGTCGCCTCTTACGACAGTCAGGACCTTCTTGCCACGGCCGTGTTCTTATCTCTGCAAGCCAAACAGACACACACACATACACACTCGCTTACACAAGCACACACACACACACATACACTCTTCACCTCTCGACTCCTACCTATTAGTAGCCTCTTACGATAGGCAGGGCCTTCTTGCCTCGATCGTGTTCTTATTTCTGCAAGCCGAACTAACACACACACATACTCATACACGCAAACACACACGCACACACGCACACACACACATACACTCTTCACCTCTCGACTCCTACTTATTAGTCGCCCATTACAAGAGGCAGGGCCTTCTTGCCTCGGCCGTATTCTTATCTCTGCAAGCCAAACAGACACACACACATACACACTTGCTTACACACGCATACACACGCACACACGCACACACACACATACACTCTTCACCTCTCGACTTCTACCCATTAGTCGCCTCTTACGACAGGCAGGACCTTCTTGCCACGGCCGTGTTCTTATCTCTGCAAGCCGAACTAACACACACACATACTCACACACGCACTCACATGCACACACGCACACACACACATACACTCTTCACCTCTCGACTCCTACTTATAAGTCGCCCATTACAAGAGGCAGGGCCTTCTTGCCTCGGCCGTATTCTAATCCCCGCAAGCCAAACACACACACACATACACATACACTTACACATGCACACACACGCACACACGCACACACACACATACACTCTTCACCTCTCGACTCCTATCCATTAGTCGCCTCTTAAGACAGGCAGGGCCTTCTTGCCACTGACGTATTCTTATCTCTGCGAGCCGAACGGACACACACACACACACACTTGCACACACACACATACATTCTTCACCTCTCGACTCCTACCTATTAGTAGCCTCTTACGACAGGCAGGGCCTTCTTGCCTTGGACGTGTTCTTATCTCTGCAAGCCGAACTAACACACACACGCACACACAAACGCGCACAAATAAACTCTTCACCTCTTGACTCCTACTTATTAGTCGCCCCTACAAGAGGCAGGGCCTTCTTGCCTCGGCCGTATTCTTATCTCTGCAAGCCAAACAGACACACACACACATACACACACACACTTACACACTTCACCTCTCGACTCCTACCTATTAGTAGCCTCTTACGATGGGCAGGGCCTTCTTGCCTCGATCGTGTTCTTATTTCTGCAAGCCGAACTAACACACACACATACTCACACACGCAAACACACACGCACACACGCACACATACACATACACTCTTCACCTCTCGACTCCTACTTATTAGTCGCCCATTACAAGAGGCAGGGCCTTCTTGCCTCGGCCGTATTCTTATCTCTGCAAGCCAAACAGACACACACACATACACACTCGCTTACACACGCACACACACGCACACACGCACACACACACATACACTCTTCACCTCTCGACTTCTACCCATTACTCGCCTCTTACGACAGGCAGGACCTTCTTGCCACGGCCGTGTTCTTATCTCTGCAAGCCGAACGGATACACACTCACACACACGCACGCATACACTCACACATGCACAAACACACGCACACACGCACACGTATACGCACACGCACACACTCTCCACCTCTCGACTCCCACCCATTAGTCGCCTCTTAGGACAGGCAGGGACTTCTTGCCAGGGCCGAGTTCTTATTTTTGCGAGCCGAACGGAGACACACACTCACACACACGCACAGACACACACACACAAATACACTCTTCACTTCTCGACTCCTACCCATTAGACGCCTTTTACGACAGGCATTTCCTTCTTGCCTCGGCCGTATTCTAATCTCTGCGAGTCGAACGGACACTTACATGCATACACACACACACACTTACACACGCACACACAAACGAATACACACACATACACTCTTCATCTCTCGACTCCTACCAATTAGTCGCTCCTTACAACAAGTATGGCCTTCTTGCCACGGCCGTATTCTTATCTCTGCAAGCCGAACGGACACACACACCCATACACACACATACACACACACACACTCACACACGCACGAACACACGCACACACACACAAATACACTCTTCACCTCTCAACTCCTACCCATTAGTCGCCTCTTACGACAGGCATGGCCTACTTGCCTCGGTCGTATTCTAATCTCTGCCAGCCGAATGGACACACACATACATACACACTGTATCGTTATAAACGTCACATCTCTATTAATTTATATTTTAATAATTATTTCATTTTAATTTCTTTATTAATTTATTAATTTCTTTATCTTCAGTTTAATTTTTACTATTTTTTTATTTATAAAAATAGTTGGCGCCCCTGTTTTTCTCTTCTTTCTCTGTCTTTATTTTTTTTCTCTCTTTCTGTCCCATAGAATAAATATTCGCCCTCTCACTTTTGTTCGGCAAACTATTCTGTTCCGTGTTGACTGACAAGCTAGTTTCATGATATCTATAGCAACATCCTATGACATCTGTGCTAACCTCATTCAGTCTTCCACTTTCTGTCAAAACAACTTTTCTGTAGTGGGATTATTTTTTGCTTTTTTTGAAATTTATAACAGAAGGCAAAAATTATTATAAGACTCATTTTTATGGTCTACAAATTCTCTTGGGGTAAGTACTTTCATTGTGATATTTATTCTATAATTCTGACCGCATTTCCAATGTAACCTTACTTTCTTTCGAAAGCACATTTTTTTTCTGATATATGCATTAGGACTCTTTAACAGAATTTAACTAAGTAGTAACATTCATATTTCATTTTATCCTTGCCATACGCTATTTGTTTAAGTGTAGATTTGTAAGAAGGCAAGGAAGTTAAACCTTTCTTTTTAATGTGTTTCTTACGCAAGTTGTTTCTTATCCTTTTAGTTTATTGGAGATATCAAAACTTTATTGGTTTACTGGATATTTTATTGGGTTTGTTGGACACATCAAAACTTAATTGGAGTTGTTGAATTTATTGGTTTATTGGACACCAAAACTTAGTCAGGACATACAGCCACGTGTGACTGCAGCTCTCCAGAAGCCACAAATTCTAATTGGAGGACCCAACAGCTAGAACACACAAGCAGCCCATCGAAGCAATAAGTAACACTTACTAACTGTTAAGCTTTGGCAGGGTTAATTATTGGTTTTTTATTCATTTAAAAAAGTATGTTTGGTTAAGAATTGTCTTATTTGCCATCAACTGAGAACTCAGGTTCAATCCCTAGTTTAAGACAAGACGAACTCACCCTTGAGGTACTGAGCTAGGCAAGGTATAGACGATATGCTCCAATGGTTGATTGAGGTATTATTTTTACAATAGTACTTCAATTCTCTTTGGTAGTCTTATCGTTACAACACATACACTCACACACGCACAAACACACACACACACGCACACACACAAATACACTCTTCACCTCCCGACTCCTACCCATTAGTGGCCTCTTACGACAGGCATGGACTAATTGCTTCGGCCGTATTCTAATCTCTGCGAGCCGAACGGACACACACATACATACACACACACACATTTACACACGCACACACACACACATACACTCTTCGCCTCTCGACTCCTATCCATTAGTCGCCTCTTACGACAGGCATGGCCTTCTTGCCATTGCTGTTTTCTTATCTCTGCGAGCCGAAGGGACACACATACACACACACACATGCACGCACACATACACTCTTCGGCTCTCGACTCCTACACATTGGTCGCCCCGTACGATTTGCATGGCCTTCTTACCACGGCTGTTTTCTTATCTCTGCGAGTCGAAGGGACACACACACATACACACACACACAAATACACACACACACACGCACCCACACACACATACATTCTTCACCTCTCGACTCCTACCTATTAGTAGCCTTTTACGACAGGCAGGGCCTTCTTGCCTCGGCCGTATTCTTATCTCTGCAAGCCAAACTAACACACACACATACTCACACACGCAAACACACACGCACACACGCACACACACACATACACTCTTCACCTCTCGACTCCTACTTATTAGTCGCCCATTACAAGAGGCAGGGCCTTCTTGCCTCGGCCGTATTCTTATCTCTGCAAGCCAAACAGACACACACACATACACACTCGCTTACACACGCACACACACGCACACACGCACACACACACATACACTCTTCACCTCTCGACTTCTACCCATTAGTCGCCTCTTACGACAGGCAGGACCTTCTTGCCCCGGCCGTGTTCTTATCTCTGCAAGCCAAACAGACACACACACATACACACTCGCTTACACACGCACACACACACACATACACTCTTCACCTCTCGACTCCTACCTATTAGTAGCCTCTTACGATAGGCAGGGGCTTCTTGCCTCGATCGTGTTCTTATTTCTGCAAGCCGAACCAACACACACACACATACTCACACACGCAAACACACACGCACACACGCACACACACACATACACTCTTCACCTCTCGACTCCTACTTATTAGTCGCCCATTACAAGAGGCAGGGCCTTCTTGCCTCGGCCGTATTCTTATCTCTGCAAGCCAAACAGACACACACACATACACACTCGCTTACACACGCACACAAACGCACACACGCACACACACATACACTCTTCACCTCTCGACTTCTACCCATTAGTCGCCTCTTACGACAGGCAGGACCTTCTTGCCACGGCCGTGTTCTTATCTCTGCAAGCCGAACTAACACACACACATACTCACACACGCACTCACATGCACACACGCACACACACATACACTCTTCACCTCTCGACTCCTACTTATTAGTCGCCCATTACAAGAGGCAGGGCCTTCTTGCCTCGGCCGTATTCTAATCCCCGCAAGACAAACACACACACACACATACACATACACTTACACATGTACACACACGCACACACGCACACACACACATACACTCTTCACCTCTTGACTCCTATCCATTAGTCGCCTCTTAAGACAGGCAGGGCCTTCTGGCCACGGACGTATTCTTATCTCTGCGAGCCGAACGGACACACACACACACACACACTTGCACACACACACATACATTCTTCACCTCTCGACTCCTACCTATTAGTAGCCTCTTACGACAGGCAGGGCCTTCTTGCCTCGGCCGTGTTCTTATCTCTGCAAGCCGAACTAACACACACACACACACACGCACACACAAACGCGCACACATAAACTCTTCACCTCTTGACTCCTACTTATTAGTCGCCCCTACAAGAGGCAGGGCCTTCTTGCCTCGATCGTGTTCTTATTTCTGCAAGCCGAACTAACACACACACATACTCACACACGCAAACACACACGCACACACACACACATACACTCTTCACCTCTCGACTCCTACTTATTAGTCGCCCATTACAAGAGGCAGGGCCTTCTTGCCTCGGCCGTATTCTTATCTCTGCAAGCCAAACAGACACACACATACACACTCGCTTACACACGCACACACACGCACACACGCACACACACACATACACTCTTCACCTCTCCACTCCTACCAATTAGTCGCTCCTTACAACAAGCATGGCCTTCTTGCCACGGCCGTGTTCTTATCTCTGCAAGCCGAACTAACACACACACATACTCACACACGCACACACATGCACACACGCACACACACACATACACTCTTCACCTCTCGACTCCTACATATTAGTCGCCCATTACAAGAGGCAGGGCCTTCTTGCCTCGGCCGTATTCTAATCTCTGCAATCCAAACACACACACACACATACACATACACTTACACATGCACACACACGAACACACGCACACACACACATACACTCTTCACCTCTCGACTCCTATCCATTAGTCGCCTCTTAAGACAGGCAGGGCCTTCTTACCACGGACATATTCTTATCTCTGCGAGCGGAACGGACACACACACACACACTTGCACACACACACACACACACACACACACATATACGCTTCACCTCTCGACTCCTACCCATTAGTCGCCTCTTACGACATTCATTGACTTCTTGCCACGGCCGTGTTCTTATCTCTGCGAGCCGAACGGACACATACACACTCTTACACACACACGCACGCACACATGCACACACACATGCACACACGCACACACGCACACGCACACACTCTCCACCTCTCGACTCCTATCCATTAGTCGCCTCTTAAGACAGGCAGGAACTTCTTGCCACGGCCGTATTTTTATCTCTGCGAGCCGAGCGGACACACACACACACAGTCACACACACACATACACTCTTTACCTCTCGACTCCTACCTTTTAGTCGCCTCTTACAAGAGGCAGGGCCTTCTTGCCTCGGCCGTATTCTTATCTCTGCAAGCCAAACAGACACACACATACACACTCGCTTACACACGCACACACACGCACACACGCACACACACACATACACTCTTCACCTCTCCACTCCTACCAATTAGTCGCTCCTTACAACAAGCATGGCCTTCTTGCCACGGCCGTGTTCTTATCTCTGCAAGCCGAACTAACACACACACATACTCACACACGCACACACATGCACACACGCACACACACACATACACTCTTCACCTCTCGACTCCTACATATTAGTCGCCCATTACAAGAGGCAGGGCCTTCTTGCCTCGGCCGTATTCTAATCTCTGCAATCCAAACACACACACACACATACACATACACTTACACATGCACACACACGAACACACGCACACACACACATACACTCTCCACCTCTCGACTCCTATCCATTAGTCGCCTCTTAAGACAGGCAGGGCCTTCTTGCCACGGCCGTATTTTTATCTCTGCAAGCCGAACGGATACACACTCACACACACGCACGCATACACTCACACATGCACAAACACACGCACACACGCACACACGCACACGTACACGCACACGCACACACTCTCCACCTCTCGACTCCCACTTATTAGTCGCCTCTTAGGACAGGCAAGGGCTTCTTGCCTCGGCCATGTTCTTATCTCTGCAAGCCGAACTAACACACACTCACGCACACACACGCACACACAAACGCGCACACATAAACTCTTCACCTCTCGACTCCTACTTATTAGTCGCCCCTTACAAGAGGGAGTGCCTTCTTGCCTCGGCCGTATTCTTATCTCTGCAAGCCAAACGGACACACACACACATACACACACACTTACTCACGCACACACACACACATACACTCTTCACCTCTAGACTCCTACCCATTAGTCGCCTCTTACGACAGGCAGGGTCTTCTTGCCACGGATGTGTTCATATCTCTGCGAGCCGACCGGACACACACACACTGACACACACTCATACACACACACAGACACTCACACACGCATGCACACACCCACACACACACATACACTCTTCACCTCTCGACTCCTACCCATTATTCTCCTCTTACGACAGGCAGGGTCTTCTTGCCACGGCCGTGTTCTTATCTCTGCAAGCCTAACGGACACACACACACACGCACACACAAACACACGCACACACTTTCCACCCCCCGACTTCTATCCATTAGTCGCCTCTTAAGACAGGCAGGGCCTTCTTGCCACGGACGTATTCTTATCTCTGCGAGCCGAACGGACACACACACACTCGCACACACACACACACATACACGCTTCACCTCTCGACACCCACCCATTAGTCGCCTCTTACGACATTCAGGGACTTCTTGCCACGGCCGTGTTCTTATCTCTGCGAGCCGAACCGACACACACAACACGCACACACACGCACACGCACACACTTTCCACCTCTCGACTCCTATCCATTAGTCGCCTCTTAAGACAGACAGGTCCTTCTTGCCACGGCCGTATTCTTATCTCTGCGAGCCGAGCGGACACACACACACACACACACACACACACACACATACACTCTTCACCTGTCGACTCCTACCTTTTAGTCGCCTCTTAAGAGAGGCAGGGCCTTCTTGCCCCGTCATATTCTTATCTCTGCAAGCCGAACGGATACACACACTCACACACACACGCACGCATACACGCACACACACACGCACACATACACACACACACACAAATACACTCTTTACCTCTCGACTCCTACCCATTAGTCGCCTCTTACGACAGGCATGAACTAATTGCCTCCGCCGTATTCTAATCTCTGCAAGCCGAACGGACACACACATACAAACACACACACACACTTACACACGCACACACACACACATACACTCTTCACCTCTCGACTCCTAACTATTAGTCGCCCCGTACGATTTGCATGGCCTTCTTGCCACGGCTGTTTTCTTATCTCTGCGAGCCGAAGGGATACACACACACACACACTCACAAACACACACACAGACGCACACGCACACACGCACGCTCACACGCACACACACATACACTCACACACACACACACACACACACGCACAAACACACACACGCACACACACACATACATTCTTCACCTCTCGACTCCTACCTATTAGTCGCCTCTTACAACAGGCAGGGCCTTCTTGCCTCGGCCGTGTTCTTATCTCTGAAAAGCCGAACGGACACACACACATACTCACACAAGCACACACACACACACACGCACACACACACATACACTCTTCACCTCTTGACTCCTACCTATTAGTCGCCCCTTACAACAGGCAGGGTCTTCTTGCCTTGGCCGTATTCTTATCTCTGCAAGCCTCACGGACACACACACATACACACACACTCACACACGCACACGCACACGCACACGCACACGCACACACTCTCCACCTCTCGACTCCTATCCATTAGTCGCCTCTTAAGACAGGCAGGGCCTTCTTGCCACGGACGTATTCTTATCTCCGCAAGCCGAACGGACACACACACATACTCACACACGCGCACACACACGCACACACGCACACACACATACACTCTTCACCTCTCGACTCCCACCTATTAGTCGCCCCTCACAACAGGAAGGGCCTTCTTGCTACAGCCATGTTCTTATCTCTGCGAGCCGAACGGACATACACACACACTCACACACACACGCACGCTCACACGCAGACACACACACGCACACACGCACACGCACACGCACACGCACACACTCTCCACCTCTCGACTCCTACCTATTAGTCGCCTCTTAGGACAGGCAGGGCCTTCTTGCCTCGGCCGTGTTCTTATCTCTGCAAGCCGAACGGACACACACACATACTCACACACGCGCACACACACGCACACACGCACACACAC
The DNA here is from genome assembly GCF_040954645.1 of Diabrotica undecimpunctata. Taxonomy (NCBI): domain Eukaryota; kingdom Metazoa; phylum Arthropoda; class Insecta; order Coleoptera; family Chrysomelidae; genus Diabrotica; species Diabrotica undecimpunctata. The sequence continues at coordinate 208,919 of NW_027311929.1, read as the reverse complement.
ATACATTCTTCACCTCTCGACTCCTACCTATTAGTCGCCTCTTACAACAGGCAGGGCCTTCTCGCTACAGCCATGTTCTTATCTCTGCGAGCCGAACGGACATACACACACACTCACATACGTACACACACACGCATACACGCTCACACACATAGACTCTTCACCTCTCGACTCCTACCCATTAGTCGCCTCTTACGACATTCAGGGCCTTCTTGCCACGGCCGTGTTCTTATCTCTGCGAGCCGAGCGGACACACACACACACAGTCACACACACACAGTCACACACACACACACACACACACACACACACATACACTCTTCACCTCTCGACTCCTACCTTTTAGTCGCCTCTTACGAGAGGCAGGGCGTTCTTGTCCCGGACGTATTCTTATCTCTGCAAGCCGAACGGATACACACACTTGCACACACACGCACGCACACACGCACACGCACACGCACACACTTTCCACCTCTCGACTCCTACCCATTAATGGCCTCTTACGACAGGCATGGCCTTCTTGCCTCGGCCGTATTCTAATCTCTGCGAGCCGAACGGACACACACATACATTCACACACACTCGCACACGCACGCACACACGCACACACACATGCGCAAATACACTCTTCACCTCTCGACTCCTACCCATTAGTCGCCTCTTACGACAGGCAGGGCCTTCTTGTCACGGCCGTGTTTTTATCTCTGCGAGCCGACTGGACACACACACTCTCACACACGCACGCACACAGACACACACACATACACTCTTCACCTCTCGACTCCTACCCATTAGTCGCCTCTTACGACATTCAGGGACTTCTTGCCACGGCCGTGTTCTTATCTCTGCGTGCCGAACGGACACACACACACACTCACACACACACGCACGCACACACGCACACACACACCCACATACACTCTTCACATCTCGACTCCTACCCATTGTTCTTCTCTTACGACAGGCAGGGACTTCTTGCCACGGCCGTGTTTTTATCTCTGCAAGCCGAACGGACACACACACACGCACAAACAAACACACGCACACAGGAACACAGGCACACACGCAAACGCACACACTCTGCACCTCTCGACTTCTATCCATTATTCTCCTCTTACGACAGGCAGGGAGTTCTTGCCACGGCCGTGTTTTTATCTCTGCAAGCCGAACGGACACACACACACGCACACACAAACACACGCACACAGGAACACACGCACACACGCACACGCACACACACTCCACCTCTCGACTTCTATCCATTAGTCGCCACTTAAGACAGGCAGAACCTTCTTCCCTTGGCCGTATTTTTATCTCTGTAAGCCAAACGGATACACACACATATACACACACACACACACACACGTACACACACACGCATACACGCTCACACACATAGACTCTTCACCTCTCGACTCCTACCCATTAGTCGCCTCTTACGGCATTCAGGGACTTCTTGCCACGGCCGTGTTCTTATCTCTGCGAGCCGAACATACACACACACACACTCACACACACACGCACGCACACACACATACACTCTTCACTTCTCGACTCCTACCCATTGTTCTTCTCTTACGACAGGCAGGGACTACTTGCAACGGCCGTGTTTTTATCTCTGCAAGCCGAATGGACACACACACACGCACAAACAAACATACGCACACAGGAACACACGCACACACGCACACGCACACACTCTGCACCTCTCGACTTCTATCCATTATTCGCCTCTTACGACAGGCAGGGAGTTCTTGCCACGGCCGTGTTTTTATCTCTGCAAGCCGAACGGACACACACACACGCACACACAAACACACATACACACACACACACTTACACACGTAAACACACACGCATACACGCACACACACATAGACTCTTTACCTCTCGGGTCCTACCTATTAGTCGCCTCTTACGACGGGCAGGGCCTTCTTGCCTTGGCAGTGTTCTTATCTCTGCAAGCCGAACGGACACACACATACTCACACATTTACACACACACGCACACACGCACACACACACACATAAACTCTTCACCTCTCGACTCCTACCTATTAGTCGCCTGTTACGATAGGCAGGGCCTTCTTGCTTCGGTCGTGTTCTTATCTCTGCAGGCCGAACTAACACACACACACATACTCACACACGCACACACACACGCACACACACACATACACTCTTCACCTCTCGACTTCTACCTATTAGTCGCCTCTTACGACAGGCAGGGCCTTCTTGCCACGGCCGTGTTCTTATCTCTGCGAGCCGAGCGGACACACACACACAGTCACACACACACACACACACATACGCTCTTCACCTCTCGACTCCTACCTTTTAGTCGCCTCTTACGAGAGGCAGGGCCTTCTTGCCACGGCCGTGTTCTCATATCTGCGAGCCGACCGGAAACACACACACTGACACACACACATACACACACACACTCACACAGTCACGCACAAACGCACACACACACACACACATACACTCTTCACCTCTCGACTTCTACCCATTATTCTCCTCTTACGATAGGCAGGGAGTTCTTGCCACGGCCGTGTTCTTATCTCTGCAAGCCGAACGGACACACACACGCACATACACACACACGCACACGCACACACACACATACACTCTTCACCTCTCGACTTCTACCTATTAGTCGCCTCTTACGACAGGCAGGGCCTTTTTGCCACGGCCGTGTTCTCATATCTGCGAGCCGACCGGAAACACACACACTGACACACACACATACACACACACTCACACAGGCACGCACAAACGCACACACACACACATACACTCTTCACCTCTCGACTTCTACCCATTATTCTCCTCTTACGATAGGCAGGGAGTTCTTGCCACGGCCGTGTTCTTATCTCTGCAAGCCGAACGGACAAACACACGCACATACACACACACGCACACGCACACGCACACACTTTCCACCAATCGACTCCTATCCATTGGTAGCCTCTTACGACAGGCAGGGCCTTCTTGCCTCGGTCGTGTTCTTATCTCTGCAAGCCGAACTAACACACACACATACTCACACACGCACACTCACACGCACAAACGCACATACACATAAACTCTCCACCTCTCGACTCCTACTTATTAGTCGCCCACTCTTCACCTCTCGACTTCTACCCATTAGTCGCCCCGTACGATTTGCATGGCCTTCTTGCCACGGCTGTTTTTTTATCTCTGCGAGCCGAAGGGACACACACACATACACACACACACACTGACAAACACACACACATACACTCACACATACACAAACAGGCACACACGCATACACACATACATTCTTCACCGCTCGACTCCTACCTATTAGTCGCCTCTAACGACAGGCAGGGCCTTCTTGCCTTGGCCGTGTTTTTATCTCTGCAAGTCGAACGGACACACACACATACTCACACACGCACACACACACGCACACACGCACACACACACATACACTCTTCACCTCTCGACTCCTACCTATTAGTCGCCTCTTACGATAGGCAGGGCCTTCTTGCCTCGGCCGTGTTCTTATTTCTGCAAGCCGAACTAACACGCACACACACACATACACTCTTCACCTCTCGACTCCTACTTATTAGCCCATTACAAGAGGCAGGGCCTTCTTGCCTCGGCCGTATTCTTCGACACACACACTCTTACACACACACGCACGCACACACGCACACACACACGCACACACGCACACACGCACACGCACACACTCTCCACCTCTCGACTCCTATCCATTAGTCGCCTCTTAAGACAGGCAGGGCATTCTTGCCACAGCCGTATTTTTATCTCTGCGAGCCGAGCGGACACACACACATACACTCTTTACCTCTCGACTCCTACCTTTTAGTCGCCTCTTACGAGAGGCTGGGCCTTCTTGCCCCGGCCGTGTTCTTACCTCCGCGAGCCGAACGGACACACACACACTTTTACACACACACGCACGTACACACGCACACACACACGCACACACGCACACGTACACGCACACGTACACGCACACGCACACACTCTCCACCTCTCGACTCCTATCCATTATTCGCCTCTTAAGACAGGCAGGGCCTTCTTGCCACGGCCGTATTTTTATCTCTGCAAGCCAAACGGATACACACGCACACACACGCACGCACACACTCACACACGCAGAAACACACGCACACACGCACACGTACACGCACACGCACACACTCTCCACCTCTCGACTCCTACCCATTAGTCGCCTCTTAGGACAGGCAGGGACTTCTTGCCACGGCCGAGTTCTTATTTTTGCGAGCCGAACGGACACACACACTCACACACACACGCACGCACACACGCACACACACGCACAGACACACACACACACAAATATACTCTTCACTTCTCGACTCCTACCCATTAGACGCCTCTTACGACAGGCATTTCATTCTTGCCTCGGCCGTATTCTAATCTCTGCGAGCCGAACGGACACTTACATACATACACACACACACTTACACACGCACACGCAAACGAACACAAACACACACATACACTCTTCATCTCTCGACTCCTACCAATTAGTCGCTCCTTACAACAAGCATGGCCTTCTTGCCACGGCCGTATTCTTATCTCTGCAAGCCGAACGGACACACACACCCATACACACACATACACACACACACTCACACACGCACGCACACACGCACACACACACACAAATACACTCTTCACCTCTCGACTCCTACCCATTAGTCGCCTCTTACGACAGGCATGGCCTACTTGCCTTGGCCGTATTCTAATCTCTGCCAGCCGAATGGACACACACATACATACACACTGTATCGTTATAAACGTCATATCTCTATTAATTTATATTTTAATAATTATTTCATTTTAATTTCTTTATTAATTTATTAATTTCTTTATCTTCAGTTTAATTTTTACTATTTTTTTATTTATAAAAATAGTTGGCGTCCCCTGTTTTTCTCTTCTTCCCCTGTCTTTATTTTTTTTCTCTCTTTCTGTCCCATAGAATAAATATTCGCCCTCTCACTTTTGTTCGGCAGACTATTCTGTTCCGTGTTGACTGACAAGCTAGTTTCATGATATCTATAGCAACATCCTATGACATCTGTGCTAACCTCATTCAGTCTCCCACTTTCTGTCAAAACCAATTTTTTTGTAGTGGGATTATTTTTTGCTTTTTTTGAAATTTATAAAAGAAGGCAAAAATTATTATAAGACTCATTTTTATGGTCTACAAATTCTCTTGGGGTAAGTACTTTCATTGTGATATTTATTCTATAATTCTGACCGCATTTCCAATGTAACCTTACTTTCTTTCGAAAGCACATTTTTTTTCTGATATATGCATTAGGACTCTTTAACAGAATTTAACTAAGTAGTAACATTCATATTTCATTTTATCCTTGCCATACGCTATTTGTTTAAGTGTAATTTTGTAAGATGGCAAGGAAGTTAAACCTTTCTTTGTAATGTGTTTCTTACGCAAGTTGTTTCTTATCCTTTTAGTTTATTGGAGATATCAAAACTTTATTGGTTTACTGGATATTTTATTGGGTTTGTTGGACACATCAAAACTTAATTGGAGTTGTTGAATTTATTGGTTTATTGGACACCAAAACTTAGTCCGGACATACAGCCACGTGTGACTGCAGCTCTCCAGAAGCCACAAATTCTAATTGGAGGACCCAACAGCTAGAACACACAAGCAGCCCATCGAAGCAATAAGTAACACTTACTAACTGTTAAGCTTTGGCAGGGTTAATTATTGGTTTTTTATTCATTTAAATAAATATGTTTGGTTAAGATTTGTCTTATTTGCTATCAACTGAGAACTCAGGCTCAATCCCTAGTTTAAGACAAGACGAACTCACCCTTGAGATACTGAGCTAGGCAAGGTATAGACGATAAGATCCCATGGTTGATTGAGGTATTATTTTTACAATAGTACTTCAATTCTCTTTGGTAGTCTTATCGTTACAACACACACACTCACACACGCACAAACACACACACACACACGCACACACACAAATACACTCTTCACCTCCCGACTCCTACCCATTAGTGGCCTCTTACGACAGGCATGGACTAATTGCCTCGGCCGTATTCTAATCTCTGCGAGCCGAACGGACACACACATACATACACACACACACATTTACACACGCACACACACACATACACGTTTCGCCTCTCGACTCCTATCCATTAGTCGCCTCTTACGACAGGCATGGCCTTCTTGCCATTGCTGTTTTCTTATCTCTGCGAGCCGAAGGGACACACATACACACACACACATGCACGCACACATACACTCTTCGGCTCTCGACTCCTACACATTGGTCGCCCCGTACGATTTGCATGGCCTTCTTACCACGGCTGTTTTCTTATCTCTGCGAGTCGAAGGGACACACACACATACACACACACACACTCACAAATACACACACACACACACGCACCCACACACACATACATTCTTCACCTCTCGACTCCTACCTATTAGTAGCCTCTTACGACAGGCAGGGCCTTCTTGCCTCGGCCGTATTCTTATCTCTGCAAGCCAAACTAACACACACACATACTCACACACGCAAACACACACGCACACACGCACACACACACATACACTCTTCACCTCTCGACTCCTACTTATTAGTCGCCCATTACAAGAGGCAGGGCCTTCTTGCCTCGGCCGTATTCTTATCTCTGCAAGCCAAACAGACACACACACATACACACTCGCTTACACACGCACACACACGCACACACGCCCACACACACATACACTCTTCACCTCTCGACTTCTACCCATTAGTCGCCTCTTACGACAGGCAGGACCTTCTTGCCACGGCCGTGTTCTTATCTCTGCAAGCCAAACAGACACACACACATACACACTCGCTTACACACGCACACACACACACATACACTCTTCACCTCTCGACTTCTACCCATTAGTCGCCTCTTACGACAGGCAGGACCTTCTTGCCACGGCCGTGTTCTTATCTCTGCAAGCCGAACTAACACACACACATACTCACACACGCACTCACATGCACACACGCACACACACACATACACTCTTCACCTCTCGACTCCTACTTATTAGTCGCCCATTACAAGAGGCAGGGCCTTCTTGCCTCGGCCGTATTCTAATCCCCGCAAGCCAAACACACACACACACATACACATACACTTACACATGTACACACACGCACACACGCACACACACACATACACTCTTCACCTCTTGACTCCTATCCATTAGTCGCCTCTTAAGACAGGCAGGGCCTTCTTGCCACGGACGTATTCTTATCTCTGCGAGCCGAACGGACACACACACACACACACACTTGCACACACACACATACATTCTTCACCTCTCGACTCCTACCTATTAGTAGCCTCTTACGACAGGCAGGGCCTTCTTGCCTCGGCCGTGTTCTTATCTCTGCAAGCCGAACTAACACACACACATACTCACACACGCACTCACATGCACACACGCACACACACACATACACTCTTCACCTCTCGACTCCTACTTATTAGTCGCCCAATACAAGAGGCAGGGCCTTCTTGCCTCGGCCGTATTCTAATCCCCGCAAGCCAAACACACACACACACATACAGATACACTTACACATGTACACACACGCACACACGCACACACACACATACACTCTTCACCTCTTGACTCTTATCCATTAGTCGCCTCTTAAGACAGGCAGGGCCTTCTTGCCACGGACGTATTCTTATCTCTGCGAGCCGAACGGACACACACACACACACACTTGCACACACACACATACATTCTTCACCTCTCGACTCCTAACTATTAGTAGCCTCTTACGACAGGCATGGCCTTCTTGCCATTGCTGTTTTCTTATCTCTGCGAGCCGAAGGGACACACATACACACACACACATGCACGCACACATACACTCTTCGGCTCTTGACTCCTACACATTGGTCGCCCCGTACGATTTGCATGGCCTTCTTACCACGGCTGTTTTCTTATCTCTGCGAGTCGAAGGGACACACACACACATACACACACACACACACACACTCACAAATACACACACACACACGCACCCACACACACATACATTCTTCACCTCTCGACTCCTACCTATTAGTAGCCTCTTACGACAGGCAGGGCCTTCTTGCCTCGGCCGTATTCTTATCTCTGCAAGCCAAACTAACACACACACATACTCACACACGCAAACACACACGCACACACGCACACACACACATACACTCTTCACCTCTCGACTCCTACTTATTAGTCGCCCATTACAAGAGGCAGGGCCTTCTTGCCTCGGCCGTATTCTTGTCTCTGCAAGCCAAGCAGACACACACACATACACACTCGCTTACACACGCACACACACGCACACACGCACACACACACATACACTCTTCACCTCTCGACTTCTACCCATTAGTCGCCTCTTACGACAGGCAGGACCTTCTTGCCACGGCCGTGTTCTTATCTCTGCAAGCCAAACAGACACACACACATACACACTCGCTTACACACGCACACACACACACATACACTCTTCACCTCTCGACTCCTACCTATTAGTAGCCTCTTACGATAGGCAGGGGCTTCTTGCCTCGATCGTGTTCTTATTTCTGCAAGCCGAACCAACACACACACATACTCACACACGCAAACACACACGCACACACGCACACACACACATACACTCTTCACCTCTCGACTCCTACTTATTAGTCGCCCATTACAAGAGGCAGGGCCTTCTTGACGCGGCCGTATTCTTATCTCTGCAAGCCAAACAGACACACACACATACACACTCGCTTACACACGCACACACACGCACACACGCACACACACATACACTCTTCACCTCTCGACTTCTACCCATTAGTCGCCTCTTACGACAGGCAGGACCTTCTTGCCACGGCCGTGTTCTTATCTCTGCAAGCCGAACTAACACACACACATACTCACACACGCACTCACATGCACACACGCACACACACACATACACTCTTCACCTCTCGACTCCTACTTATTAGTCGCCCATTACAAGAGGCAGGGCCTTCTTGCCTCGGCCGTATTCTAATCCCCGCAAGCCAAACACACACACACACATACACATACACTTACACATGTACACACACGCACACACGCACACACACACATACACTCTTCACTTCTTGACTCCTATCCATTAGTCGCCTCTTAAGACAGGCAGGGCCTTCTTGCCACGGACGTATTCTTATCTCTGCGAGCCGAACGGACACACACACACACACACTTGCACACACACACATACATTCTTCACCTCTCGACTCCTACCTATTAGTAGCCTCTTACGACAGGCAGGGCCTTCTTGCCTCGGCCGTGTTCTTATCTCTGCAAGCCGAACTAACACACACACACACACACGCACACACAAACGCGCACACATAAACTCTTCACCTCTTGACTCCTACTTATTAGTCGCCCCTACAAGAGGCAGGGCCTTCTTGCCTCGATCGTGTTCTTATTTCTGCAAGCCGAACTAACACACACACATACTCACACACGCAAACACACACGCACACACACACACACATACACTCTTCACCTCTCGACTCCTACTTATTAGTCGCCCATTACAAGAGGCAGGGCCTTCTTGCCTCGGCCGTATTCTTATCTCTGCAAGCCAAACAGACACACACACATACACACTCGCTTACACACGCACACACACGCACACACGCACACACACACATACACTCTTCACCTCTCCACTCCTACCAATTAGTCGCTCCTTACAACAAGCATGGCCTTCTTGCCACGGCCGTGTTCTTATCTCTGCAAGCCGAACTAACACACACACATACTCACACACGCACACACATGCACACACGCACACACACACATACACTCTTCACCTCTCGACTCCTACATATTAGTCGCCCATTACAAGAGGCAGGGCCTTCTTGCCTCGGCCGTATTCTAATCTCTGCAATCCAAACACACACACACACATACACATACACTTACACATGCACACACACGAACACACGCACACACAAACATACACTCTTCACCTCTCGACTCCTATCCATTAGTCGCCTCTTAAGACAGGCAGGGCCTTCTTGCCACGGACGTATTCTTATCTCTGCAAGCGGAACGGACACACACACACACACTTGCACACACACACACACACACATATACGCTTCACCTCTCGACTCCTACCCATTAGTCGCCTCTTACGACATTCATTGACTTCTTGCCACGGCCGTGTTCTTATCTCTGCGAGCCGAACGGACACATACACACTCTTACACACACACGCACGCACACACGCACACACACATGCACACACGCACACACGCACACGCACACACTCTCCACCTCTCGACTCCTATCCATTAGTCGCCTCTTAAGACAGGCAGGAACTTCTTGCCACGGCCGTATTTTTATCTCTGCGAGCCGAGCGGACACACACACACACACAGTCACACACACACATACACTCTTTACCTCTCGACTCCTACCTTTTAGTCGCCTCTTACGAGAGGCAGGGCCTTCTTGCCCCGGCCGTGTTCTTACCTCTGCGAGCTGAACGGACACACACACACACACTCCTACACACACACACGCACGCACACACACACCCACACACGCACACACGCACACGTACACGCACACGCACACACTCTCCACCTCTCGACTCCTATCCATTAGTCGCCTCTTAAGACAGGCAGGGCCTTCTTGCCACGGCCGTATTTTTATCTCTGCAAGCCGAACGGATACACACTCACACACACGCACGCATACACTCACACATGCACAAACACACGCACACACGCACACGTACACGCACACGCACACACTCTCCACCTCTCGACTCCCACCCATTAGTCGCCTCTTAGGACAGGCAGGGACTTATTTTTGCGAGCCGAACGGACCCACACACTCACACACACGCACAGACACACACACACACACACAAATACACTCTTCACTTCTCGACTCCTACACACATACACACACACACTCACAAATACACACACACATACGCACGCACACACACATACATTCTTCACCTCTCGACTCCTACCTATTAGTCGCCTCTTACGACAGGCAGGGGCTTCTTGCCTCGGCCATGTTCTTATCTCTGCAAGCCGAACTAACACACACACACGCACACACACGCACACACAAACGCGCACACATAAACTCTTCACCTCTCGACTCCTACTTATTAGTCGCCCCTTACAAGAGGGAGTGCCTTCTTGCCTCGGCCGTATTCTTATCTCTGCAAGCCAAACGGACGCACACGCACACACTCTGCACCTCTCGACTTCTATCCATTAGTCGCATCTTTCGACATTCAGGTACTTCTTGCCACGGCCGTGTTCTTATCTCTGCGAGCCGAACGGACACACACACTCTTACACACACACGCACGCACACACGCACACACACACGCACACACGCACACACGCACACGCACACACTCTCCACCTCTCGACTCCTATCCATTAGTCGCCTCTTAAGACAGGCAGGGCATTCCTGCCACAGCCGTATTTTTATCTCTGCGAGCCGAGCGGACACACACACATACACTCTTTACCTCTCGACTCCTACCTTTTAGTCGCCTCTTACGAGAGGCTGGGCCTTCTTGCCCCGGCCGTGTTCTTACCTCTGCGAGCCGAACGGACACACACACACTTTTACACACACACGCACGCACACACGCACACACACGCACACACGCACACGTACACGCACACGCACACACTCTCCACCTCTCGACTCCTATCCATTAGTCGCCTCTTAAGACAGGCAGGGCCTTCTTGCCACGGCCGTATTTTTATCTCTGCAAGCCGAACGGATACACACTCACACACACACGCACGCACACACTCACACACGCAGAAACACACGCACACACGCACACGTACACGCACACGCACACACTCTCCACCTCTCGACTCCTACCCATTAGTCGCCTCTTAGGACAGGCAGGGACTTCTTGCCACGGCCGAGTTCTTATTTTTGCGAGCCGAACGGACACACACACTCACACACACACGAACGCACACACGCACACACACGCACAGACACACACACACAAATATACTCTTCACTTCTCGACTCCTACCCATTAGACGCCTCTTACGACAGGCATTTCCTTCTTGCCTCGGCCGTATTCTAATCTCTGCGAGCCGAACGGACACTTACATACATACACACACACACTTACACACGCACACACAAACGAACACACACACACATATACACTCTTCACCTCTAGACTCCTACCCATTAGTCGCCTCTTACGACAGGCAGGGTCTTCTTGCCACGGATGTGTTCATATCTCTGCGAGCCGACCGGACACACACACACTGACACACACTCATACACACACACAGACACTCACACACGCACGCACACACCCACACACACACACATACACTCTTCACCTCTCGACTCCTACCCATTATTCTCCTCTTACGACAGGCAGGGTCTTCTTGCCACGGCCGTGTTCTTATCTCTGCAAGCCTAACGGACACACACACACACGAACACACAAACACACGCACACACTTTCCACCCCCCGACTTCTATCCATTAGTCGCCTCTTAAGACAGGCAGGGCCTTCTTGCCTCGGCCGTGTTCTTATTTCTGCAAGCCGAACTAACACGCACACACACACATACACTCTTCACCTCTCGACTCCTACTTATTAGCCCATTACAAGAGGCAGGGCCTTCTTGCCTCGGCCGTATTCTTATCTCTGCAAGCCAAACAGATACACACACATACACACACGCTTACACGCGCACACACACGCACACACGCACACACGCACACACACACACATACACTCTTCACCTCTCGACTCCTACTTATTAGTCGCCCATTACAAGAGGCAGGGCCTTCTTGCCTCGGCCTTATTCTAATCTCTGCAAGCCAAACACACACACACTCATACACACACACTTACACATGCACACACACGCACACACGCACACACACACATACACTCTTCACCTCTCGACTCCTACCCATTAGTCGCATCTTTCGACATTCAGGGACTTCTTGCCACGGCCGTGTTCTTATCTCTGCGAGCCGAACGGACACACACACTCTTACACACACACGCACGCACACACGCACACACACACGCACACACGCACACACGCACACGCACACACTCTCCACCTCTCGACTCCTATCCATTAGTCGCCTCTTAAGACAGGCAGGGCATTCTTGCCACAGCCGTATTTTTATCTCTGCGGGCCGAGCGGACACACACACATACACTCTTTACCTCTCGACTCCTACCTATTAGTAGCCTCTTACGATAGGCAGGGGCTTCTTGCCTCGATCGTGTTCTTATTTCTGCAAGCCGAACCAACACACACACATACTCACACACGCAAACACACACGCACACACGCACACACACACATACACTCTTCACCTCTCGACTCCTACTTATTAGTCGCCCATTACAAGAGGCAGGGCCTTCTTGACGCGGCCGTATTCTTATCTCTGCAAGCCAAACAGACACACACACATACACACTCGCTTACACACGCACACACACGCACACACGCACACACACATACACTCTTCACCTCTCGACTTCTACCCATTAGTCGCCTCTTACGACAGGCAGGACCTTCTTGCCACGGCCGTGTTCTTATCTCTGCAAGCCGAACTAACACACACACATACTCACACACGCACTCACATGCACACACGCACACACACACATACACTCTTCACCTCTCGACTCCTACTTATTAGTCGCCCATTACAAGAGGCAGGGCCTTCTTGCCTCGGCCGTATTCTAATCCCCGCAAGCCAAACACACACACACACATACACATACACTTACACATGTACACACACGCACACACGCACACACACACATACACTCTTCACCTCTTGACTCCTATCCATTAGTCGCCTCTTAAGACAGGCAGGGCCTTCTTGCCACGGACGTATTCTTATCTCTGCGAGCCGAACGGACACACACACACACACACTTGCACACACACACATACATTCTTCACCTCTCGACTCCTACCTATTAGTAGCCTCTTACGACAGGCAGGGCCTTCTTGCCTCGGCCGTGTTCTTATCTCTGCAAGCCGAACTAACACACACACACACACACGCACACACAAACGCGCACACATAAACTCTTCACCTCTTGACTCCTACTTATTAGTCGCCCCTACAAGAGGCAGGGCCTTCTTGCCTCGATCGTGTTCTTATTTCTGCAAGCCGAACTAACACACACACATACTCACACACGCAAACACACACGCACACACACACACACACATACACTCTTCACCTCTCGACTCCTACTTATTAGTCGCCCATTACAAGAGGCAGGGCCTTCTTGCCTCGGCCGTATTCTTATCTCTGCAAGCCAAACAGACACACACACATACACACTCGCTTACACACGCACACACACGCACACACGCACACACACACATACACTCTTCACCTCTCCACTCCTACCAATTAGTCGCTCCTTACAACAAGCATGGCCTTCTTGCCACGGCCGTGTTCTTATCTCTGCAAGCCGAACTAACACACACACATACTCACACACGCACACACATGCACACACGCACACACACACATACACTCTTCACCTCTCGACTCCTACATATTAGTCGCCCATTACAAGAGGCAGGGCCTTCTTGCCTCGGCCGTATTCTAATCTCTGCAATCCAAACACACACACACACATACACATACACTTACACATGCACACACACGAACACACGCACACACAAACATACACTCTTCACCTCTCGACTCCTATCCATTAGTCGCCTCTTAAGACAGGCAGGGCCTTCTTGCCACGGACGTATTCTTATCTCTGCGAGCGGAACGGACACACACACACACACATACACTCTTCACCTCTCGACTCCTACTTATTAGTCGCCCATTACAAGAGGCAGGGCCTTCTTGCCTCGGCCGTATTCTAATCTCTGCAATCCAAACACACACACACACATACACATACACTTACACATGCACACACACGAACACACGCACACACAAACATACACTCTTCACCTCTCGACTCCTATCCATTAGTCGCCTCTTAAGACAGGCAGGGCCTTCTTGCCACGGACGTATTCTTATCTCTGCGAGCGGAACGGACACACACACACACACTTGCACACACACACACACACACATATACGCTTCACCTCTCGACTCCTACCCATTAGTCGCCTCTTACGACATTCATTGACTTCTTGCCACGGCCGTGTTCTTATCTCTGCGAGCCGAACGGACACATACACACTCTTACACACACACGCACGCACACACGCACACACACATGCACACACGCACACACGCACACGCACACACTCTCCACCTCTCGACTCCTATCCATTAGTCGCCTCTTAAGACAGGCAGGAACTTCTTGCCACGGCCGTATTTTTATCTCTGCGAGCCGAGCGGACACACACACACACACAGTCACACACACACATACACTCTTTACCTCTCGACTCCTACCTTTTAGTCGCCTCTTACGAGAGGCAGGGCCTTCTTGCCCCGGCCGTGTTCTTACCTCTGCGAGCTGAACGGACACACACACACACACTCCTACACACACACACGCACGCACACACACACCCACACACGCACACACGCACACGTACACGCACACGTACACGCACACGCACACACTCTCCACCTCTCGACTCCTATCCATTAGTCGCCTCTTAAGACAGGCAGGGCCTTCTTGCCACGGCCGTATTTTTATCTCTGCAAGCCGAACGGATACACACTCACACACACGCACGCATACACTCACACATGCACAAACACACGCACACACGCACACGTACACGCACACGCACACACTCTCCACCTCTCGACTCCCACCCATTAGTCGCCTCTTAGGACAGGCAGGGACTTATTTTTGCGAGCCGAACGGACCCACACACTCACACACACGCACAGACACACACACACACACACAAATACACTCTTCACTTCTCGACTCCTACACACATACACACACACACTCACAAATACACACACACATACGCACGCACACACACATACATTCTTCACCTCTCGACTCCTACCTATTAGTCGCCTCTTACGACAGGCAGGGGCTTCTTGCCTCGGCCATGTTCTTATCTCTGCAAGCCGAACTAACACACACACACGCACACACACGCACACACAAACGCGCACACATAAACTCTTCACCTCTCGACTCCTACTTATTAGTCGCCCCTTACAAGAGGGAGTGCCTTCTTGCCTCGGCCGTATTCTTATCTCTGCAAGCCAAACGGACGCACACGCACACACTCTGCACCTCTCGACTTCTATCCATTAGTCGCATCTTTCGACATTCAGATACTTCTTGCCACGGCCGTGTTCTTATCTCTGCGAGCCGAACGGACACACACACTCTTACACACACACGCACGCACACACGCACACACGCACACGCACACACTCTCCACATCTCGACTCCTATCCATTAGTCGCCTCTTAAGACAGGCAGGGCATTCCTGCCACAGCCGTATTTTTATCTCTGCGAGCCGAGCGGACACACACACATACACTCTTTACCTCTCGACTCCTACCTTTTAGTCGCCTCTTACGAGAGGCTGGGCCTTCTTGCCCCGGCCGTGTTCTTACCTCTGCGAGCCGAACGGACACACACACACTTTTACACACACACGCACGCACACACGCACACACACGCACACACGCACACGTACACGCACACGCACACACTCTCCACCTCTCGACTCCTATCCATTAGTCGCCTCTTAAGACAGGCAGGGCCTTCTTGCCACGGCCGTATTTTTATCTCTGCAAGCCGAACGGATACACACTCACACACACACGCACGCACACACTCACACACGCAGAAACACACGCACACACGCACACGTACACGCACACGCACACACTCTCCACCTCTCGACTCCTACCCATTAGTCGCCTCTTAGGACAGGCAGGGACTTCTTGCCACGGCCGAGTTCTTATTTTTGCGAGCCGAACGGACACACACACTCACACACACACGAACGCACACACGCACACACACGCACAGACACACACACACAAATATACTCTTCACTTCTCGACTCCTACCCATTAGACGCCTCTTACGACAGGCATTTCCTTCTTGCCTCGGCCGTATTCTAATCTCTGCGAGCCGAACGGACACTTACATACATACACACACACACTTACACACGCACACACAAACGAACACACACACACATATACACTCTTCACCTCTAGACTCCTACCCATTAGTCGCCTCTTACGACAGGCAGGGTCTTCTTGCCACGGATGTGTTCATATCTCTGCGAGCCGACCGGACACACACACACTGACACACACTCATACACACACACAGACACTCACACACGCACGCACACACCCACACACACACACATACACTCTTCACCTCTCGACTCCTACCCATTATTCTCCTCTTACGACAGGCAGGGTCTTCTTGCCACGGCCGTGTTCTTATCTCTGCAAGCCTAACGGACACACACACACACGAACACACAAACACACGCACACACTTTCCACCCCCCGACTTCTATCCATTAGTCGCCTCTTAAGACAGGCAGGGCCTTCTTGCCTCGGCCGTGTTCTTATTTCTGCAAGCCGAACTAACACGCACACACACACATACACTCTTCACCTCTCGACTCCTACTTATTAGCCCATTACAAGAGGCAGGGCCTTCTTGCCTCGGCCGTATTCTTATCTCTGCAAGCCAAACAGACACACACACATACACACACGCTTACACGCGCACACACACGCACACACGCACACACGCACACACACACACATACACTCTTCACCTCTCGACTCCTACTTATTAGTCGCCCATTACAAGAGGCAGGGCCTTCTTGCCTCGGCCTTATTCTAATCTCTGCAAGCCAAACACACACACACTCATACACACACACTTACACATGCACACACACGCACACACGCACACACACACATACACTCTTCACCTCTCGACTCCTACCCATTAGTCGCATCTTTCGACATTCAGGGACTTCTTGCCACGGCCGTGTTCTTATCTCTGCGAGCCGAACGGACACACACACTCTTACACACACACGCACGCACACACGCACACACACACGCACACACGCACACACGCACACGCACACACTCTCCACCTCTCGACTCCTATCCATTAGTCGCCTCTTAAGACAGGCAGGGCATTCTTGCCACAGCCGTATTTTTATCTCTGCGGGCCGAGCGGACACACACACATACACTCTTTACCTCTCGACTCCTACCTTTTAGTCGCCTCTTACGAGAGGCTGGGCCTTCTTGCCCCGGCCGTGTTCTTACCTCTGCGAGCCGAACGGACACACACACACTTTTACACACACACGCACGCACACACGCACACACACGCACACACGCACACGTACACGCACACGCACACACTCTCCACCTCTCGACTCCTATCCATTAGTCGCCTCTTAAGACAGGCAGGGCCTTCTTGCCACGGCCGTATTTTTATCTCTGCAAGCCGAACGGATACACACTCACACATACACGCACGCACACACTCACACACGCAGAAACACACGCACACACGCACACGTACACGCACACGCACACACTCTCTACCTCTCGACTCCTACCCATTAGTCGCCTCTTAGGACAGGCAGGGACTTCTTGCCACGGCCGAGTTCTTATTTTTGCGAGCCGAACGGACACACACACTCACACACACACGAACGCACACACGCACACACACGCACAGACACACACACACACAAATATACTCTTCACTTCTCGACTCCTACCCATTAGACGCCTCTTACGACAGGCATTTCCTTCTTGCCTCGGCCGTAT